>NC_061535.1:10915000-11132500 GCF_022379125.1 Scophthalmus maximus
GTGTGCGCACAAGCCAATATTTGTATTGAACTGTTTGTCGAAGTAAGAAACAGTACTTGTATTTGTGTTTGTGTTTGGATAGAACCTGTGTGCTCTTCTTTGTCATGGACTCTACTCTTGTTGCGATATTGACGCCCTGAAGTCCCTGCTCCACCGACGCGTACAAAGAGGAGCAACAATGGTGGGGTTCTGAGCAGAATTTAATGCAATGAGCTGTCACATTCAAACATCTATTTTCATTATTGTGCATCTTCAAAGAGTGCACACGAGTGTACTCATGTGCTAACCACGGATCCAGCTTTTGACACAGATGATCATTTGATTTTATTGGATGACCTTAAAAAAAAGGGGGTTTTCGTACTGGTTCAAATCTTACTTAGCACACAGAGCGTTTTTGGTTGTGGTCTCTGATGCATCCTCCTCTGCATGGTGTTGCATCCTGGGCCCCACCCTGTTCTGTACATAGATGCTACCACTGGCACATACAGTATATTCAGTACCATTTTGCAGGGGTCAACTTTTAATAATACGCTATTTTGTCAGTCTGAATGTCCCAAAACTTTATCCAGCTAAATGAAAAATCGTTATTGTTGGTCCTTTGAAAGTACACTGTCTGCAAAAGTAAAACCTGCAGCCACAAACATGGGTGCAATATTTGACAGTGAACACAGTCACTGTCAAATACATCATCAGTCATGTTATTATCAATGGAGGAGCAAAGATCATATAGCATATCTGCTTTTAAAAAATATGAATTATTGTATTCAGGTTAAGCCCCTAAAAAAGCCTCGTGCCTTCAAAACATAACGGCATATTAACAAATATTAAAGTCTCTTTGCATCTCTTCACTGGTTACCAGTCAATCTTAGAAATAGTCAAACGATTTTACTGATTACTATGAAACCACTTCATGGTTTAGTTCACAGTAACACTGCTGAATAATTGCTCTAAGTCCAGTTAATCTTCACATCCTGAGGCAAGGCTTTTCTGGCTTTTTTACTAAGTTCCAGCTGAAGGAAACTGTGCTTTTGCATCTTTGCCTCTCAAGTCTGGAGCTCCCTGGTTAAGGATCTGAGATTCAGTAACCTCTTCAAATCTTTTATTTTAGCTGTATTTAATTGGCCGCACACTGTTTTTGTTTGTTTTTGTCTGCTATTGATTGTTGTTTTCATTTTTAAATCAATTTAGGTTTTATTTTATTATTTCATGTAAAAGATCAACCACCTTATTCCTAGTTCTTAGGGTTGTAATCCAAGTTTAAACAATATAAAGCAGAGTTGGATGTAATTCTCTGTGGGTTAGTCACTGTAAGTGACACCTTTCACATTATATGATCGATAATCTAACAAATGAATGGACAATATACCCCGACTGAACAATATTAATACAGTAAAAGTCATAATTAATGAGAATCAAGCAACTTCCAGATGCTCCCAAGAGCTAGTCGGACATGAACCACAAAAAATGCTCTGTACAGATAAACAGAGCGGGAAGAGACATAGCTAGAACATGCTATATCCCAGGATGGTCAGGAAAAAACAAACAGTCACTTCTGTTATCAGGAAATACTGATTTCCAGTGAACTCTAGCTTCCCCTCTCAGCCTCCCCGATACAAATACTGTAACACAGGAACTCAGAAAAAGTAAATATATCTTTTAATGTGTTCCTGCTTCGGCAAATGCCATAGTGCGAGGTGATGACAATCCCAATAATCTGTCCACAAACAAAACTGAACTTCGGCTGGATGCTGTTTCTTTACAATTCCACTTCACCCACCCTCTCTTTGTACCGCTTCCCCACCTGCCTCCTTCTTCCTTACACAGCGCTTTGTTTGTTGTCTCCCTTCTTTACATTCTATGTGAAAATGGCATTACTGGAAGGACATGGAAAACTAATGAGACTATCAATTGTGGGCTTTTTTTCCCTGCCGCAATGCAGAGAAATGGTGTGATTATTGGGGGGGGGGGGGGGGGGGGGGAGATATCAAGGCATTGGGCAGGCAGGAGGTTGAGGATGGGGAGGGGGGAGGAATTTGTCCAGCAGGGACCGGGACGGCGCTGGTAATGATGCTGTAATTATATTTGGCATGAGAAGGTGGCTGAGGGGCTACCGTTAATGTAGCATTAGAGGAACCTCATCAGGCTTTCACATGGCCTGACAGTTTCATTAAAGCCCAGCCGTCCTCCTCTGCCAGCACAAGTCCAAAGTATTTATAAAATAAATCTTTAAGCCTCTACCATACCACCACCGAACCCCATCCCCATTTTTTCCCCCTGACCGCTTCCTCTCATTCAGATTGTCTATACGCATCAACGTCCGAACGTCGGTTCTGGGTAATCGATGAGGAAGGCAAAACAGCTTTATTTCTGTCTCCGCCTATCTCCCTCATTAGTGTTTAGATCTCTTTTAATTCCGGCCCCTTATCTATCAGTGTAATGGTTAGACGGCCATTGATTGGTCTCTTTATGTATTGCCCACTGCGGGCGGGCAGAAATGTGATGGGCAAACTTTAGCTTGTGGGAATTCTGTGCAGTGCCTTGTTTGTTCATTTTAAACTAGTATCACTGATGTGTCAAAAAATGCTTCGCCACGCCACTAAGGACATGAAGGAGAGCCGAGTTTTTCTGGGGGATGCGAGCCAGGTTATCAAGTATTTAACACACACTATCCTACAGTCGAGCCGGAGAAAAAGAACATCTCGGAGCAATTCAAGAGGAGGAGGAGGCAATCAGCTCCAGCTTAGCCTCTCCCTCTCTCTCTGCGGACATACATCTAGCTCACTTTGAGCACTTGCATCGATCAAGTGCCTCACCCTCCCCTTTAACTTTCGCTTCTTTGGAGGGACGTAAGAAGTGAGAATGCAGCTGTCATACATTGGCTCTGCAATATGAAATCTGTGGCCAACCAGAAAGGAACAGTGTCAGATGTTCAGACACAGTAACCACCCCCATGGAACGCGAGATAGTGTCTCATTTTTCATAAAATTACTTTGTGCCCTGCAAGTGATGGAGCCGAAGGGATCTTCGCCACGACAAATAGCACGGCGGCAAAATGATGCAAGAGGCTGTGTGGGCGTTAGCTAGTTGGAGGAGCCTTTTCAAACACTAAGGTTATACTTTGAATTACTCCTTTGAGTGTTGGGTTGTTAATCTGTGAAGACTTAAGCAGTAGAAAATGGTTTTTTTTCATTTCAGGGCTGGCAAGGTTAACACAAAATTTGCAAAATGCTAAAAGGTACATCCAACAAGGTATTTTACCTCTATGATACTCAGTGTTTGGATCTGACTGAGTTGTGAGACGTGAGTGTCAGTTTTGATTCAAAGTGTGGCAATCAATTTGAAAAATCTCGGCACAAGCTTGTGTTTTCCACATCTGTACTTTTCGTGGCTGTGTATGAAGGCAATGTTGGATGGCCTACCCTCAGGTCACCCAACATTGCCTTCATAGTATACAGTATTTTTCATAGCAACAGTAACAATAGTCTTAAATTGAAAAACTGCTTCCTCACAAATGGCTGCATACAAACTACCAAATGACCAAGAATCTATTTTTTTCCCCAATAAATTCTAACGAGAGTTTAATTTGGCTTCAGGAAGGCCAATTCACCTGACACTGGAGAGCTGCTCCAGCTTCTTTTCCTCTTCATCCTGGACCTATCTGCTACCTTTGATACTGTCAACCAGCAGATGCTCCTCATCATCCATGCCGACCTGGGGTTCTCTCAGGGATTACCTCCCACCTGTCGTACCGCACTTATCAGATGTAATTGAGGGGAGTTCTCCACAGCGCGCCGTCTCCACCGGGTTCCCTCAGGGCCTGGTCTGGACCCACCTCCCCCTCCTTCTCTAATCCGCACAGCTCGGCCCAACGCTGAACTCACCGAGCTCCTCCACCAGACCATTTTTAATCTGTGTTGGCGAGAGCATGGTCAGTGCTGATGAAAACATGGCCGCCTCTGTCCAGACAACTGAGAATCTAAGAGATACCTGACAAAACAGGTCGTCATGGAAGCAGACTTTGTGACCTGATTCTGCTGGTTTTCTCTGTACACTTCCATGTAATCAACCTCACCCAACCTCAGCAGGGACCTTAGAGCAGCTACCGGTTCATGTTTTAGCCTTGGCATGAGCAGTGCAAACACATATTTCCCTTTTGTCTTACAGGGGTGCTACAGTAAGTAGCAGCGTATTCTTCAGTGGGGTGTGAAAACAAATGTTTGATATATTCTGTGGTTCAAATTGGTAGGTGCACTGCACCGTAACACTTAACAAAGCTGACACACCAGGGCACCCGGGAAAAGAAAGGGTCCTTCATCTCTGTTCGTTTCAAACAAACCATCTTTATCGACATGACAGCCACTGCAGAACGTCCTCGTTTCACCTCAGGTAACAGCATTTCAAGCTTGCACAGGAGCACTGGCACACAGGGTGGCAAGGGGTCGTCCCAGCTGCCATATGCTTAAGCTGCAATTCACTTGGGATATTTTCTCACTGGCACTTTCTAGTCCGATCATATCGGACTCCCATTTCCCCCTCCAGTGCGACTTTTTTGGGCTGCACTGAGACCCAAACCAACTCTCTAGCGATTCGTTTGTCGTGTGAACGTGATGCTACCCCAATACAGACACCATGGCCAGGTTTACTCTACGCAATTTTAGACTAAAGTGCTCCTGTAGCGAGGGGTGATTTGCATTCAGGGATGCATTCTAGCCAGAGAACAGACCCAAGGTATCCCTTCAACAAGCAACGAGGTATAGAAATAGCCTCCTTCCTGTATTTACGTTCCTGACCAATAAGTGGAGTGAACGCTCTCAAGTGGTTTGTAGCGCTGCATTTTGGTTCACTTGAATTTTTTTGCTCTGGGCTCTTAGTTGTTGTAGAGTTTTACCACATCTCAGCAATGGTCAGTACAATAACATCATAACCAATAGAAATGTAAGCAATAACTATGAAAATGTGCAGTAACAAAATATCATTTATTGATGTGGTCCATTTTGTCTGCATGGGGACAGGTAAGGGAAAGAAATCACCTTTTTTACCATGTGTTCATATTGATGAGTGTATTGTGAGCAGGGCAGCAGAGCAGCTCTACAATGTCATCAGTGCTTTAATGATCAATAAGTATATTAGTATGTGTTGAGTCGTGCATTGAACCACATGAGGTGAATGAGGTGTCAGACTGATGGCCTTGTGCATGCAACGTGTTTTGTTACATCAGAGACTTTACGCAGACAGACAGACAGATGTGTGATTAAATCACTGTCGTGCGTACAGCGTGTTGTTCCGCTGCGGCTGGCCAACACATCATTTTAATGAGCAGGTTTTGCATTGATACGTGTTGCTGCTAATCAGTAAAAATTTACATCCAGTGACTTATGGTTTTGCAAACAGAATGACTCATACTGAAGCCTGCCGTGATTTCAGTGCAAGTGTCATGTCTGAAATGCCCCATTAGAAGTTTCATGACCCTATCTAAGATATCTTATGGTAAAATCGGTCTAAATCTATCTGCCGCTTCAGCCTAAAAGTACAGGTATTCATCTCTGCCTTGTCAGAACCTTGCCTGTATTACTCGAGTGGTTGCCTGTAACCTGGACAAACTGAGGATACATGTGCTGCTCAGGCTCTCACTTCAGGGACTTTTTCTCCCCGAGACACTACATGCTTGTTTGTCCAAGCTACCTCATCGAACATCGCACACCGCTCTTTCAATTTCTGCACCGTGTGCACTGTCCTATATTGCAGAACAAGCAGCTCACCTCGAGGAGCGGCTCCATCGCTCCTCCAGCCTCCTTCCTCGTCTGTGCATAAAGCCCTTGGGGGTAAAAGCAGCTAGTTTTTAAGAGAGATTATTTGATTGTGTTTTCATTAAATTACATGAAGAAAAAGCCAATTAATTGTCTTTTTTCCCCCAAGTCTGTCTCGTTTACTGGTTCGCATTATAATTCAATCACATTTTTAAAGTCTGTATTAAAGTGTTCTTGGTGCATTCGATGACACACGTGGTGATAAGAAAACTGCAAACGCAACACAAGCTCCTCTCTCTGAAACGCAACGAGAGAAAAGGGTGTATCTGTTTGCAGTGTATGCAAAAACCTTTTTCCATGATGTCAGAAGCATGTGATTTCAGGACTCACACAGTGCGAGTGAGAGCACAGTAAACGAGTCGGAGGTCAGCAGCATGATCCATTTAAAAAAAATAGTCAAATATTTCATATTACTCTACATGGCATCATAATCCTCAGTAGCAGTCACAGAATCGGCCAACATAAGGGCTCCCTCAGATTGGGGGCTCAGTGTTAAAGGGTACTGTCCTGCAGTAGTACGACAGTGACATAACAGCTGCTAACTTGCTGATTAAACACTATCGATAAAACCCACTTTACTACAGCAGACCTAAAATACCCCTCGCTTACGTGCAAACAACAAAAATAATACAATCGCTTCAGAAAATGTCCGTGTGAGCGCACGAGAGAATACACAAGAAAGATATCTGGAAAACTAAAATAAGTGGGGGTGTTGATGACTTCAATGATGACTTTTCCGCCACGTGAATACTCATCATGTCCCGCCTCCTGCATGCTCCACCCAGACGCCGCAGTGTTCCTGATATTTTTCCTTGTTGGTGTGAACGCGTCTGACTCTGACAAGCTCCAGCTGCATTTGTCACATGTGAAGGGCAAACTCCAGAAAATGTCAGAAACCAAAAGCAGTCCATGTCTGAAAACAACTGTATGCAGTTCTGTGTCGATACAAAAGAGGTTAAAGCAGGGCAGCATAGCAGGGGTGGCCCCCCGCTGCTAGAGGTGCCTCTGTGACTGCTAGCCGTGTGCTGTTAATCCAGTGTTATCCTCAGCTTGCTCCTTGAGGTCTTTGATTGTCTTTGAATGTAAACACCCGACGCCATTTGGTGTCTGCTCAGTGCAGAAAAATGGCCTCACATCTAAGCTGTGGAACATCACAGCTGTGGGAAAGGAATTAGTCCTGAAGGGGGATGGATGTTGTGGGGGTTTGCCTGGAATGCATCACACCTCGCGCAACAATTTTCTCCTGTGATCTGCTCAGAGGTTTCCTGAGGATAAATCCATAGTAATAGGTTTTAGCTTTAAAATGCTTTAAAACTAAAGCGATTCCCCGTTCAGAGTAGCATTATACCTCCGTATCAGATACAATCTCCATCCACAATAACGCATCTGAAAACGCAAATTGCAGAAAAAGCAAATTGCAGGACCACTCATGTACACCGGGGCGTGTGGGTACCGGTGTCAACGCGACGCAGATTGTCTACTCTAGAGTTGGTTGTTTAGTTGCAGTGAATCTAGCAAGTATTTCCTCTTTTTTTGTACTAATGACAAGAGGGAACCGTTTTTAAACTAAGGGGCTTGAAAACTCTGGAGTAGTGCGGACGCCAGGCGTGAATGTGGATGTAGCCTAAGGCAGTTTGAATCCAGTGCTGGAATGGCAAAATCCGCCATTTAAAAAATTGTTTTTAATTTGGATATAATGTTTACCAGGTTATGAATATACCATTAATGACTCTAATGTATTTTTCTCTTTATGTGAAAAGTTGTTAGTCATTATCGCCACAAAATTATCATTTTCTAAATTACAGTTTGGCTTGAACTTGGGCATTTGAGGAGATAGTCATATCTATGTGTTGAGCTACAGTTAAATATTACATGCGACCCAGAGTTTTGGGGTGTCGGAGCAGATGCTTATCAGCCACAGACACGTTTACACGAGGCGCTCGAATGAACGCAACCAATAAACACTGCAGCCAAGCTGTGTTAAGGGAGGTGTGGATTTTCAAGCGTCAAACTATGACTCGCATATTTACATGTTGGTTAAAATAAAACGCACTGAAAAGTTCAGCTAAATCTATAAGAAAACATGGCAATTTCATATGGTTGACATCATGGGTGAGCGCCCACTTCTGATGCAGCTGTAAAAAGCTATTTCTAGAAGGTAATCAAAATACAACCAGGTAGAGACCAAAAGCAGAGCTAAAAGGGTGTGATACAGTATGTCAATCATCACAAATAATAAGGAATGCATGTAGGTTTCCTTTACATGTAGTCCCTCTTTACTTTATCTTCCCTTTTTTTATCATATTCCTTTTCCTGATTTTTAGAGTTGCCTGTGAGCTTTATCCGTGGGCGAAAAAAGCTTTTCTGGCTAAATCTCCAACGTCAGCCTTAATAAGTCCACATCGCACAAAGAAGAGGACCCTGGCGCCACTAATTGAGCCGCTGTAGAGTTAACTTATTCCCCCAAATTAAATTCCTGCGTCAGGTTGGCTACTGGTGAAAAAGTCTCCACAGAGGAGGACAAATTGAGTCTGAAGAGCAGAATCCAGCAGTGTTTCCTGTAATACCGGCGGGTGAGGCGACTCTTCATCCAAATAAAACCGCCATCAACCAACATTCAATCATTTCTCTCCCTCATCCCGTTGGTATCCCTTGGTATAAAGCAATCACACAGCTGCCAAGGCTGTGGCGGTGCACTTACATCACTTTTCAGGATTATTGGGTATTAAAGTTCACATTTTTCATAACAGTGATACTTTGCAGCCATTTGATAAGCCACGGAGGTGAAAAGTTAAGTAGTGCTGCAGCTTCTGAGTACATAACGCAGGCTACTGAGACTCCAGAAGTGCAACAGTGATCTGATTTGGCGGCGGCGGCGTTTTGAATGATTGCACTCGATAAGTCGTTCATGTTCAACTGACACAAAATGAATAACCAGGGTTTTTAAAAGGGGAGTGTGATACAGAGTACACAGAAAACAGGACGGTATCACCTCTACAAATCTCTCCTGGCAGATTGTTTGGACAAGCTCTGCACCTTCTGAGTTGCGCCGGTGAAACACGAGTGTTTGCCAATGCGGACCCCATAGGTCGTTTCTATTTTGGGAGTAATGGCTGGTGGATTCAGGAGGGCCCGTTTCCCTCTAATCTCCTTGACTTCTAGACAGGCAATCAGGGACACAGAGATGTGTTATCAGAGGGCCACCTTGATGGTGTGCCCTGATACGTTGTTACGAGCTCGATGCCTCTCAGAGACACCCCCACACTCAAAGAGACTACAATCCCAACAAAGACTTCTTCACACATAATCAAAAAAGAAAAATCTTATAAAAGCAGTGTGATCATAAAAGCAATTTATACATGAAAAGATCCAATAGATGTGAGAAGCGTTAAGCTCAGTTGGGCGCCTCTGAATTTCTTTCTGACAAAACCAGAATTACATTTCCCCCTCCGATGTCAGATTTCTAATGTGTGGGAATATTTCCCATTAGTTAAAATACCAGCATCACACTTTTTTGTACTGGAGATCTGCAAAGAGATTTCAATGACTCAAAACCAATTTTCAAGTTGGAAACATTCTGTGATTTATGTCCAAATGCGTCCTTAGTGCGTCTTGGGTGTGTTCACACCTGAACTTCCACTTACCTCTAGTTAATAAAACCATCTGATGGAAACACTAGTATTAGTGGCAGTACCTCTAACATGGAAATAGGAAACACAAATGCTACAAGCGTAATCATTCCAAGTAATTCATGTGAAAACCAAATACATATATATATATATATATATATAATTTTTTTTTACAGGGCTTTTATCAGAAAGTAATAAACAACCAGATCTAAATGCGTGAGAGCAGGCGGTGGAAAGCAATTACTGACAATATCAATTACTTATTACTGAACCTGGCCTCTACAAATCTTTGCCCTAGTGGGATTTTTTCCTCTTTTGCATCACATCCTGAATTACGGCTCCTGTCTCGAGTAAAGTTAAGGGGCCACCGTTTGGCCCAAGTATGATAGATTCCTTAAACCATTGTCTTGCATGTGAAACTTTTTACTAGAGAGAATAGAGCCGCGTTTCACTCCAAGTAACACTTGCTCATCAATGCAGAGGACATTTTCCCCAATCAGACATTCGCTTGTCTCGCCTCCCCCTTGTTCCTCTCCCTAAGGGAACTTAATACAGGTGATCAGTCTTAACCGACGGTCCATTTGGACGCAACGCTAGCAATTCTACTAAAATACCATGGACACATTTATAAAAGAAAGACGGTTGATGGTAGTTGTGTCCCGTCTCTCTGCCTTGCAAATAAAGCTGCGGAAGACATTGCAGAGTTTAACAAATACCTGCATAAACACTGAAACAGCAGATGGTATATACTCACTACACACTTTTTGATATGAAGCAGTTCGATTGAACAACACCACTTACAATTACCCTTATAATACAGATGAAATATAATTACTACCTTTTGCCAGGGTCAACAAAACCTCAGTAGAATACAAGCTAGATAAAAGTACATCCATAGTGAGCTGTCTGGCAGATGATGACTGTGTACACCACTTGAAATGTGCATTATGCAAAACAGAGCTCCCCCGCCAGGTGTGTGTTCCCTTACTGAGTCTACAATGTCATCTTTCCCCACCATCTCCACTTCTGCCCCCCTACGGAGCGCAGTCACGCTGTTATTTTGAAGCTTGTGTGACTTTCCCTTAGTAGCAGAGGCAAAAAATAATAATAAATAGATAAAAAGAACTACATCCAGGGAGCTTTTGTGAAGTACTAACCATTATAGCCAGACCAAAGCTCCTAATGTAGGAAATAAAAGTATTGAAAGGGAGACGTTAACAGTTCATGCACCTGTTGCAGCATGGCTGTTATGTTTTAAGTGAAATCATTTCCTCACGTGGTTTTAAGATACAACTCACTCTCCTTTCCAACTGCGTGTACATGGGTTGATACTTAAGTACCAAACAAGCTGTGCTGCGGTTAAATCTGTACAATAGCCCTAATTTCCACTCACATTGGAACAAGGTGACTAATACCTGGAAAGGTGAATGCAAACCTGTTACAATGCCGTCTGACACGGCACGTCGCAGTCAGGCACCGCCGCGGTTTCAGTCAACGAAGCCGTTGTTGAACTTTTATCAGCTCCAGCTGCGACGTGAGGCCCTCAGCTCCAGTCGCCCTCGTTTTATTCACATCTTTAATCGCGTCTTGTGCTTTGGAACAAGAATTGGAAATGCCTTTCTGCACCGTGCTGTTTTTGTTTTGTGCTAAATCATGACCTCTCCCGACACCCGTCCCCCGGGCTCTAGCTGTCGTCCGTGTTTCCTGGACTCACTGCTCAGCGCCTCATGGGTCCCCGGGAAAATTCCAGGTGGCCAGCAGCAAAACAATATTATCTCATGTCCTTACATGACCCATTCATAACAGGACCTTCATAAAGGATCCAACTCTAATCCTTGCAGTTAGACGTGAGCTCCTAGTAGAACTGATGCTGTAGCTAGATTGCAGACGAAGCTGCCTTAAATTATTTCTCTGTCTTACATTTAATGTAGGTCTGGTTGAGCCTTGCAGTTTTGCTCCATCGTTGTTTTTGACTGTTAGTGTCAACAGTACTGGGCGCCGACTATTTGTTAAATAAAACATACTGCTCAGGAGGGAACTCGTTAGTGACACACACACACACACACACACACACACACACACACACACACACACACACACACACACACACACACACACACACACACACACACACACACACACACACACACACACACACACACACACACACACACACACACACACACACACACACACACACACACACACACACACACACACCACTGCCTCTTCTGTCAGACATATTTATGAACACAGACGGACACGTTCACACCAGATTAGTGACCTGGGAAATGTGGAGCTGGACATTAGCATGAATCGGAGGGCTGGGAGCCGGATAAAACTCTGCCTGGGGTCAAAGTTGCACTGAGTTGTATCCCTGTGCCATGTCCTCTGCCAAAGCGGACGCAGAATGAGAACACATTTTCGGGGGGGCTTAATAAATAAACAGGCCGACACCTTGTGCAGGGCTCGGTGTGCACTTGCTCTGCATCCGAATTAGCGTGGGGATTTTTTTTTATCAAATTAAACTTCTCACTGAGGAAATCCGAGCGCAGCGATGCTCTGCTGGTCGCCTTCATAGACTTGTATGTGAAAACATGGACTTACAACCGGATCTGGAAAGGGAAAGCCAATGCAGGAGCGCCATGAAGCACAGTATGCATTGGGGCATGGATGCAGCGGGATTGACAACTAGTACTGTCCAACGGGTGAAGGTTGTAGGTGAAGGTGGACGTGCAGTGGATGCTCAGTCGGGCCCAACCCCGCCCCTTTCGAAGATGGCTACTTCTGGTTTCAGAAAACCAAGATGGCGCTGGCCAAAGTGCTAAACCCGAGGCTCAGAAACGGCAGTTCTCAACCCAGTGTGACGTGATGCGTGGGCCGCCACTTGGTTGTCTTAAGCGTTGATTCTCTTACAAGGCGTCTTGTACTGAGATCTTCCATTGCAATCAGTCCAGCAGTCCAGACAGGTCACGATTAATGCACTGACGACAAACACAGAGCACATTGTGTTCTGGTGAAATGTCTTCTCCTTCGCTTTATGCGTCACGCGCGCAACTTCGAAATGTGTGTTTGTGTTCCGGGGCTCTCGGCACTGCCGAACGTGGAGGACCTGCACTCGCTCTCGTTAGACACAGACGAGGGGCCGGAGCTGCCGCTGCTCTGCAGACGCTGCTACGTGAGCCGCGCGGACACGGTTATTTGGTTAAAAGACGCGGCTATTTGTTGCAACCTTCAAGAGCTTCAAAGTTCAAATCAGCTTTTGGGATCAAATCCGCACCACCACCACCACCACCTTGTCCTCGATGGACAAGACTGCGACGTCATTTAAATGCGGGCTACTACCTGAAGCGTGCCCAAACCGGAATGTCAGCTTGTGGCTCAAGAGAAAAACAGAGAACCACGGATCCCGAACAGAATGACAAATACAGACAAGCTGTGCGGAAGATGTACCTGTCTGCCGTGCCTGAATCCAAATGAAAAGCTGAAGCCACATGTTGCTGACACTAAATTTAAGTTTATTTTTGTGTTTTGTTTGTTTTTCCTCCCTTTTCTCATTATAGAGCATGAAGCATGCTGGGAAGGCTGTCTGAAACATAGCCAGAGAAGTTCTGCGTTTCGTAAATGTCATTTCACAAACTGACGTAAAAAAGTGGTTATAAAATTTAAAAAACAGCAAGTACAACAACAGGAGAGATATTTTCAGGACCCCCTCAGCTCAGGGAGGTGTATGAAAACGGAAAATTCTTGAGCCTTAAGATGATGAATAAAAAGTGCTGTACTTGATTTATCTGACAGAGATGGTGCGGATGAGGAAACAACATCACATCGGGGCTTTTTTTTTCACTTTTGTGCTGGTGTAATGGCAATTTTCAAAGTATATCAGCACAACGTTTCATTAAAAAAAAAGGAGAAAAGGCAAAAGCAATATTATTAAACTAAGATGTTACATGTTCTCTTGCCTGGAGTAAAAAACAAAAATGCTACTGTCAAAATCCTTGAATTTGAAATTTAAATTTACCGGGAATGAACAGACGTCCATTATTGGAAAACTTAAGACCGGGGTCAGTTTTTCATTTTACTATTAACCATTCTTCTCCTATTTGTACGTGATGGTAATTGTTGCATTTCTAGATATGGAGATGGTCACCAGTCATTTTCTTGTTTCCACTCCTTCGCCCCCCATACTGCTGTTTTTCTTCTGGTAAGCAACGGAGGTCGCAGTCAAACGTCAAGGGCATTTCAGCTGACAGTTGCCCATCTCCCTCTTGATGAATTAGTCACGCCGTCCTTCGTAAAGTTTCCATCCTCGAGGAGTCCGACAGCTTGGCCGGGTCCCCTAAAACCCTAAATGTCCCAGACTCTCCCGGCCGTACCGGGGAGGACGTTCAGGCAGTTCATAATCCTGTCAGCGCACGAGCGCAAGATGAGGCCAGCGCTGTTTGGGTACAGGAGGCGTTGCTTTGCAATAAAACCAAAACAGCGTTTGTGACGGGGGGGGGGGGGGGGGGGGGGGGGGGGGGGGGAATATCTGCACGTCATTTCACTTTGGGGGCCAGTACAACCCTGCGGAGTTTATCGGCATCATGCTATTAGTCTTATTTACTTTTAATGTGACAGAGACAGAGAACGCCACGCAGCAGCCTTTTATTACAAAGCCTCGAGAAAAGTGCGGGTCATGCATCACTCTCCCTCTCCTCTCCCTCGCTCGCTCTCTATCGCCTCCATTGTTTCTTTTCCCCATCCATTTATCAATTCGACTCCTTTCAGTGCCGGGAGGATGCATTGTCGTAAGTTCACACGTGGCACCGAGAAAGCCTCCTCTCGATAACCCTCCCCGTCTTATCTGTCTCCATTTTCCGCCATAATTCACTTAAAGGTGGCATCTCCAAGTCAACAAATGGAATGGATTTAATTGGAAAGTGTTATGGGGGAGGTGGGGTTGTTTTATTGTTCATCGCGGTGACGGCTGGAGGAGAAACACCCCCCATGATGGAGTTGGAGGGACTGACTTTGCCGAACAGACTGACTGAGAAAATGCAATATACTTCGCCAGGAGGTGAAGAGATGCAGAGGACGATTTACTGTACAAATGAAATGCGGCAGCAGCGGAGGCCGCCGAGCAGGGCTCGCTTCTACACCCGGGCCCAGCACCCCCACCACTAAACCTCCACTGGACACTATAATGAATGTATTTGGATTTTATTATTCATCATTTTTCCCTTGGCTAAATTATTTATCAACACATTTCCAGCTAAAATGAGAGGAAATTGATGATCCTAAGCTTTCACACTCACACACACACACACACACACACACACACACACACACACACACACACACACACACACACACACACACACACACACACACACACACACACACACACACACACACACACACACACACACACACACACACACACACACACACACACACACACACACACACTGGATTATTGAGCCGGCGGAGCTCGAGGCTGTTGAGGGATGGGTTCTCAAAGTCTATATTCTTTCAACATTTCAGATGTTTTTTGAAGAGAGAACTAGAGTAGGACCACCATCATTCAAAACGGCACACTGTACCTTTTACTCCATTACATTTATTTGATAGCTACAGTCGCTAATTACGTAGTTAAATAATATTTAAGTAAAGAAGAAAAAAACCTGAAGTGGGGTGTCAGGTTTCTTTTCATGCAGACGCAGGATTTTGTTCTACATCATCGCAGTATGGGGAGGAAAATTCCACCGCCGACACGAAAACAAGATTACTCTTGAAATTGTTGCACTGATTCCTCACCGATTTCCATGTCAAATCTCAGTTATTACCTTCAGGGAAATTATCGTCCATTTTTCTTACCACCTCTGGCACCAGAAGTTCAACTAAATTCAAAAAGTTTTTTTTATTTCATTTCCCTTGACCTCTTGGCCTCTTGGATATTTCTTGAGGTTCGGTCTACATGAGCATGGAGAGTTAAAATGCGTACAGTTCATTAAGGCGGTTGTGTCTGAGGCGTTCGTGTGCACATGAAATGAAAACCTCCGCACATATTTAGGTATGTAATCATAGAAGTGGATGTTAGAGACCGTCTGTGTTTGCGCCGATGTGGATTTGCTTTATTCTCGTCTTTGCTTTGATTAAACCTAAAATTCAGCTATACGCTCTGTGTGCTCGTCTTGTCGGTTGAGGTGTGAAGCTCTGCTTCTTCATTATAATGTTTGAAATAAGTTGCATTGTTTAAAAAACGACTTTACACAAACAAAAAAAACTGGATTGGATTTGATTAGATGTTTTCATTTCAGCCATGACAGCGTTTGAAGCTTGAACATTTTAACAAAAAGGTCAGATTTTTTTTTCTATCTGCTGTCCTTGAGGTGTACGTGGCAGTTGCTGCTGACGTGGGACAGAAACGAAGCAGAGATTACAAAACATTTCCATTCTGCAACCCCAGACCTCCTTACAGTACTGGCTGTATTAGGAGCTTTGTTGACAATGAACTATGAGCCATGACGATGAGAATGACAAAAGTAGGAAAAAACTTCAGCCATTTACCTTCTTTCTTTTTTTTTATGCAGTTAGAAAAACTCGATTAACAAAGCTGACAAAGTTTGGAACTGCAAACTATCCGGTTCACTGTGTATCGGCGTTTGGGTTTGAGATCAATTTCAAATTTGTTTAAGAAGTTCCAATAGGGACCAGAATGCAGTTTTATCTGATTTCATTTGTCATCAGGGACCAAGTTGATTTTGCCATGAGCACAAAGGAAAAGAGGTAACTGCAAATCATCCAGTAACTGCAATTGTTATGTGGTGCAAGCATTCAGATATAAAACTTGACCATTTAACGAATATGTAAACACATTTAGTTTTATTCAATGATATATCTTTTGAAATGTTCCAAAGGCAAGTAGCTGCTCGTTAAAGGGAAATATTTATTCACATTAGTGTGTGACATACACCAGACAAATTTTCAAACGGCAGATTTCCAGTTTGCTAGTTTCCAACACTGGATTTTTTCAAGTTGAATATTATTAACAGTATTCAGTCCACCTGTTCTGACAGCATATTTGTTTAGTTGTTATTGTCTGACAAAAAAAATCATGTCTTGCGGTGTGAACAGCAGAGCAACTCTGAGTTTTGTAGTCAGAAGCCTGAAGTGCCCTTTTTTATAGATTTTAATTTTGTTTTGTTTTTTAGCGTAAAATGCACTCTCTTGCTGGTTTCATTATATTTTAAGCACCAGGTGTTCTCTGTTTGTGTATGTTGAATATTTAAAGAGCTGAACCTTGAGGAGAAACTGTTCTCCGAAAAGGTTCCGTCTTTTTGTAGACGTCTGAGGGAAAAATTGAACCCTGAGGGCTGGACCAGCCAATTCCCTCCTGCCATCACCTTACCCCCCGTTTCGGTTAAGGGACAGGCCGATTCCCACTTTAAACTAAAGCTATCTGCATTGACAGACAGCACTGGACAAAATATATATTTTTTTGTGATGGAGTGAAGAGACCGTGTGAATCAGGAGATGGATTCAGATTAAGATTTGATTAAGGCTGCCGGAAGGTGTTAAATTAGAGATGAGGACTTGGGTACATAGGGTTAGGAAATAAATGCCAGTAAAAGTATAATAAATGTGTGAGTGTGTGTTGGTGTCAGTGTGTGTAGCTCTCATTTGTATGTGTGTTTGGAGGTGCACCTGCATTGCCTCCAGTGTATGTCCATGAAAACTGCATCTAAAAGATGCTTTTCACGTTCAAGCAAACAGTTCCTCATACATTTAAGTCGTCGGGTGACTCAAATGCAAACACACACACACACACACACACATACAGAGAGAAGCACCCTGCACCTCCCTTACGGTCTCGTTATCAATAGTGACATAAATATCTTTCCTTCCAATGAATACTTATAAACAGATAAACCGCTCTCTATTAAACGGTAGCGTTAGATGGAAAGTCCAGGTGCTAACGTGTCGTCTCAAGGCGTTGTCCAACGGAGGCAGTCTGATTTTTTAAAAATTATTATTGGGGGTCATTCACAGTGTCCATGTGCGGCTGCCAGATCAGAGAGCGGCGCTGCGCATGTTAAGCAGCAGAATGTTTGCTTCCACAGATTATTGTGTTCACGAGCGGGACTGGGCACCAGAGAAGCTTCCAAACTGGGATTCAAGGACAACTGCCAGTGGATATGATTTGTTTTGCATCCCCGCTGTGGCTGGAAGAAGTGCCGCCGCCGGAATTTGAGCCAGGGTGTTGAGTCATGCTGCTCCAGTTTCCCTTTTGCAAACTTTAACTTGACAATCGGCAAAAAAAAAAAAGAACTTGCGCATTGCTTTCAATTTATCAAATACCAAGGGCACAGAAAGTGTCCCCCAACTTCAACTGAGAGGATTAAACTGGTCCCCATGAAGGAAGATGACATTTTTCACACGTGAATCCAGTGATCCAGAATGGGACTTGTCATAAAAATCACGGAGGAAAGACACAACAACATGAATACATGTATCAAAGTAGCCAATCCAGGGTAGCTGCTGCTCAAACAATAACTTCCTTTTTGGAAAACCCCAATTTTCCCTAATTATATCTGAATGCAATCAGTTCATGTCCAACCTTAAATGGTACAAAGTAAAGTTAATTTAATAAAACACAAAAAACAGGCCATTTCATGGATTACAAAGTTGCTAAACTTGGGAGCCTTTATTATTGAGCCTTTCAAAGCGCTAAGACAGAAATGGAAATAACAGATTTGCTTGGCCTCCGGTGCGAACGCACCATAACATGCTTGGACGGTTCTTAACAATATTTGATTTCCACTGTCGAAAAAGAACGCCACAAGTGTGTTGTAGTAAATTTATTATGACCGTAATAGAAATGAGACAATAAAAGTATCTGAATAAAAAATGGAAACAATTACTGACTCTAGCAGTGTGCTGAAAGAGTTGTGAGCTTTGACCAAACTGAAGCGGTGAGTCTCACAGGCTGCAGGAATCGGGGTAAAAGGCTAACACTCATCGACTCTATACTGCGAGTGTGCTACGTGCACAAATCTGGCAAGCTCAAGAAGCTCCCAGGCGACCTCTTCCTCGGTGTGAAGTGTCAAGGGCAGCGAGTCGGCATGAGAGCTGGTATTAGAAGCAGCAATGTAATGAGTCGAGTTTATAGGCGTTTGCGGTACCCAACTTTGACGCCTAACAGTAGAAAAAAACAAAAGCCCAGTTGTGAGTAATGAAGATATTGGAAACCTGTGCCTCCTCCGACTATGACATGTCAAAACGCCTGCTGTGAAAAGTTGACTACAGCTACATTAAGTAGCTGAAAACGTGTCTGTCAATGATCACCTGCTAAATGTAGCTGTCACAGGTTAATGTGATAGCTACATTTAGCTTCTACAGATCCATTCAAATCCGAGAAGCCCCGGCAGTGAGTCTAATAGATCAAAACAAATGAACTTGTCTCAGGCAAAAGGTTAGCGATCCGCTCCTTCATTAGGAATTTGTCTTCCTAGCGTTACTGGTATTGAGGCTGAACCATCTCATGTGAAGGCAAAGGAACTTTTACACCATTCTAAAACTAAAAAAAACTTGAGAATTTGACCTCATCAAAGCTAATAGTGGCAATATTATTCAACATCACAGTCATACATTTTAGTTTTTTAAACGCACTTTTTGCTACACTCCTGCCTGACCTGTGCACTAAAGCTGAGCTGTGGACCACCTAAAAACTTTTGGAACTTTTGGAATGATTCTGACACCGAGGTAAAAGGCTGCGCTATAGAGAGAAATCGCTTCTATCTTAAAACTCCACAGTGTAGCGGAGGTGGGATAAAATGCGAGACTCATATCAAATCCTGAAGGATCAATTGGGTGAAAACCAGTTAGCTGTCAAAAATGGCAGGACATGATACTTCTCTGAATTCAGTGAAGAAAACGGTCACACTGCCACACTTAGAGGCTTCTCTGCCTCCTACTGTGAAGATACTTTTCTTCAGATTCAAAGTACTTGACATCGGGGTCCGTATCAACCTGTACCCACTTTAACGGTTTCCTCTGACAACACTGCAGTTCTAGATGCCGCGAACACCACCACTCCCCCTGAGCCTCATCCTATTATTTCTTCTAGGAAAAAAACCTCGGACCTGTTCTCTTGACGTTATTCCGCCTGAACTTTCACAAAGACGTCATTGGCACCATTGCCCCTCAGCGTTCTCTCAATCATTAGTAGGTCCTCGGAAACAGACCAGGTTCGTCGGTCTTTCACACATGCAGTCGTCCGGCCATAAAAAGTCAAACTAGCAGTTGGATCCAGCGGTTCGCAGTGATTACAGATGTGACTCCAAGCTCCCATTTCTCTCTGAAATCCTTGAAACAGTCTTTGTTAACCAACCGTTGTTCCATCTGCCTCAAAAAAATCTCTTCTCAGAGCCCGTCAAAGGTACTGAACTTGCATTGCTGAGGAGAACTGATGAGAATCAAGTAACTGATGTGTCCTCCGGCTCCTCGATCACACTGCTGCCTTTTGACACAGTAGATCATTTGATTTTCGTTCACAGGCTGAAGAAATGGGCGACAATAACCTCTTCAACACAACACGAGCCTCCTTGACTTTCCCGGAAAAAAGCGGTATGCTCCATGTCATGATCGTAGACATTTTGCGACGGTGAACCGTGCCAGGTACCTCTCTCCCCTTGTGTGGGAGGATAAGGAATTGCCATAAGCAACTAAACAAAACCTTATATTCACTCAGTGTGGTAGGGGGATGACACTTTCCATTCGTTCTTGTTCGGCTCTGGAGAATTGTTGTGCAGTGAATGAAATGATTCAGTGGACTTCTGCAAAATAAAGGAAGTTGGCGTCAATATTGTGTGATGTTCAGATAAGTTTATTAAGGTCCTGTGGTGAGCTGGAGACTTTTTCAGAGTTTACCCTGCAACCTGCTGCAATGCATGCTGGGACAGGACTCTCGACAGAGAAGGTGGTTATAAAAAGTAGATGGATGACGGAGGCCTCAAAGGCAAAGTATGAGACCAAATAAGCAGATTTCAGGAAGGACGTATAACATTTTCTATTTACATAGTGGGGATAATTTACATATTTGGCAAGTCACAAGTATGTGGATACTCAGCATCGATATTATGTTCCCACACACAAAATATCAAGTCTCTCAGTATAATATCCAGTTGTAGTGACTACAGCAATACTAAGTGTTTTCCTGGTTATCTCACAGCGCTTGGTGAAAAGATTGTGGTCTGAGTTTAATGAGGAAAAGTTTCTGCAGCCGATAATAAATGTAGCACTTCATCCTTTCAAAAAAATACGTTGCCTCTGAACATAATCCAGTCAGCAAATACACTCAAAAATGTTTTTGTTTTGGTTGCAGTTTAGTTGAATGGAAACATAATATCAGGGTGATGGTTTTTCTTTTGGCAGTGTACCTCACTCCTCCCTGCAAAGGACTCAGAATGTGCTGCAGAAAACGCTCCTCCCCACAGATGAGTGGAGAAAGCCACAACCACTGGAATCACAAAGCCCCTGCCTGTGGTCCTTTCTCCTCAATAATACACTGCTGCTGCAGGCGGCTGTAAATAAATAAATGAAAATGAGCGGGGCTACTCTCTCTCTCTCTCTCTTTCTCCGTGAGTACCTTTCTAACCCAGGGATTATGATGGACCTCACTACAGCTCAGTGCTCAGCACTGTAATGTCTTGGAATATTTGTACAAACATTGAATAACGAGGTAGATTTAAAACAACTTCTTATGAAATACCACACGCATGCACGATATTTTTTCCAATTCCGTCGTATTTTGATCACAAAACAACACAGGCGCGCGATGGTGGACATTATTACTAATATCTGAGTAGTAAATCTCGCGATGGAAAAAAAAGGTTTGCCTGTTTTAAAAAGGATTGAAAAGTATATTTGCAGATCCACAGCCTCTATAGGCTGATTAATCCTAGACAACAATAGCTGCTTTTTTTTTTGAGGTTTGGGAAATTTAATGGATGGAATGCAAACTGTGGAAATAACTTCCTCCCAAAGACTTATTTGCAGCTTTGTAACATAATGCCACTTTTTTTCCTATGTTACAAAAGCTTTTATAATCAAACTGTTTTCAATAAGGTTTGCAGTAAAGTTATTAATCAAAGATAAGTTAGATGAATACACGTCATTCCAGCTACGTTTTTGAGTGAAAGTTTGGGGTTTTATCACAGTGCGGAACACTGTACTTTCTGATTACATGTATTGTCATCCTGTTTTTCAACTTATTTTCCAGGTATTTCCATAAGTTTGTCACTTGTCTGTACACGTATAAGAAATACGATAAACTCATGTGCAACCATGGCAATGCAGCCTTGTCTCCTAGAAATATTGCTAAGCTGACTAAACGCTACATAAATTGATGGTATAAAGTACACAAGTGCAAAATGTCTGAATGGTTTTCTCAAAGTCTTGAGAAATGAACAGACTGAATGTGTGCCTGAAGTCACCATTGCCCCTTGTCACAGGGTCAAAGTTCAAATTCGTTGACGGCGGAGCCATGAACAGAATTCCATTTGGAAGTTTTGCTGCGCGACATGCCTGCTGACCCAAAGCTTCCCCGTCCAATGTTTTTATTTTTTAATTTTAACTACCCAAGAGGCAAGGATGAGCTCCAATTAGAAGCACATTTACACCTCAGTGAGGAGAGGACTGCCAGACTGCAACATTCCCCTGTTACTACCCCCCAGCGACTGATTGTTTATAAGATTTCGTTCATTCCGTTGGATTTGTGGTTCCGAGGGTGACAAAAAAAAAACGAGAAAAAAAAACATGACCCTAGATAAAGTAGTTCTTCGTCGTGCACCCATCCTCGGCCACACAGTGTCTCACACCGGTTATCGTCCCCCGAGACTCAAACACCGGTTCAGTATTAATGATCTGTGTTTCCATCTCGCCGTGGCTCATTAGGCTGGATCTGTCCCGCCGCAGAGTAAACTGTCGTCTGATGTGATGTGGCCTGCCCTGCAGCATGCAGCTCTGGGAAATGACAACCGGTCCGGGCCTGACTGCGGTGCTCCTCTTATCTCTGCTGCTGCTGCTGCTGCTGTCATCATTTGGGGGGGGGGGGCTGAGAGTCTATGGAGGCCTGGACAAACTCCCTGGTGAGTCAGTCAGAGAAAGTGGGCTCCAAAAAGTTGGACAGTAACTTCATTAGTGACTTATTAAATTATAGTCCAAGCCAATTGATATTCTGCCCTGCAGCTAATGCAATCATATTATTTTGATTTATTTTTTCCCCCCCATCCACCAGCTTGACTTTTGCTTAGTTCAATTATTATTATTATTTTTTTTTAACAGACTAGCCATCTCTCCCAGTCTTTGGTGGTAATGAAGCTCGACTAGGTTTTCTGCTAGTGCTGTTCTATTCCCATGTTTTATGCCTTGTCCAATTATTTGCCGTCATTTTGCTCACTAAAACTTTCTGGAAAAATCTTTGAAATTATTCAAGCCGTTCATTATGTCCTACTCATTCGCATTGACAGCTTTTATGAATAATGTGCCTCGTTCAGGTGCACGTACAACTACAGACACACACACACACACACACACACACACACACACACACATGTCCACGCAGAGATACGCAGGTTAAACTAGACCGTGTCTGGCATGCAAAGTATAATCAGCAGGATTTTTCTCAACAACCAAAATGGATCAAATCAAAGCTGACTTATTGCCCAGAGTGGTACTGCGCAAAATAAAATCACTGAAGCTGGTTAACCCTTAACACCCGATCAATGTGTTTTTACGTCACCAAGCCTGTCTTCTGGAAATTATGTTGAAAACAGTTTGCCACTAATTTGTTTTGGCAAATATGCCGTGAGGGAAATGCTGCGCCTTCAAGGATCAATTGTCGTGACAGACCACCCAATTGTAGCGAAGGTGTTTCAATTAATTCAACATATGTCGACAAAACGGTGGCCCCATGTTGAAAAGGTGGGATTGCGTCTGTCTCCGGTTTTATTCCTCGCGACTGTAACTAATTGTACATCAGTATGTGCTCTGTGGGAATAGTAGCTGTCTCGCTAAAGCGTCAGGAAAAAGGCCGGCTGGTTTCTACACTTGCTTTTATGAAATAGAAGAACTGAGCTGTTGTCACATTTTGGAAGTAATCTGTGCATTATAGTTTAATTTTTACCTGTTAAATGTTTGTCTTATTGAAAATGTATCAAAGTTTTTGGACACTTGTATTTCATTCACTTTGCCTTGTGGGTCTGTCGGCCTATGAGGGATTACCACAGATCAATTAGTGTGTGCTGATCAAAGTATGTGAACAACTTTTTTTTTTCCGTCCAGCCACTAGGAAAACCGGTCTCCACCTACGTGGCAACTAAGCCTAGTTCGCATAAAGAACTGAGCAAAAACATCTCAGGGTTCAGGATGTTTACAGGTACATAAAGTATGTGTACCCCTCAAACAATATCTTATATGCATTTACACATTCAATTTCAGAAGTGCCGACATGTCCAAAGGTTGCGTTAATCCAGTGAACCCTCTGCAAACACGCTTTGTATAGAGCTCGAACACTACAATCACCTGGCAAGCATTTTGACCAAAAAATAATGTTAATTACCAGCCAAGTAAGTGGAGTACTTTCTCTATCGTTGACCTTCGGTTATGTAAGCGCCGCATCTGTCTAAATCACTCACACGCAGTGACAATGAGGATAATTTAACAAGGTTCCATAAATTACTCTGCGGGGCAATAACTCCTGCCTGGAGAGTCACTACTCAATCAGTCTCAATTTGGCAGCACTTGCTGCTTCAAGTGTTTTTTGTTGTTTCTGAGTAAAGTGCATCACAGAGCCGATGCTTCGGAATCAGTCTGGTACACTGACGACGTGCTGAGCAGATTCCCCCCCGCCCCCAAAAGTTTGATCGCGTGGGTAAGTGATTCATCAATATATTGTCTCTCAACACTAGTGTGTAGGATTAAGCATGTCATCCTACATTGTGGATTTCAGTTTTAAGACCATAAGGAAAAACTCCTCCACAGTGCTACTTGCCCATAAGAGCGGGAAAATCGGAGTAAATTCTCAGCTGTGAAATTTCAAAAAGTAACCAAACACTTGCACAGAGCGTATAGGTTATTGCTCTTAGGACAGATCTGACGTTTTAACTAAGTTAAGGAGAAGCTCTGAGGTGGGACTTAAGAATGCAATATTGTCTTTTATTGGATCTACCAGCCTGCACAAAGTGATGGAAAATATTTTCACGGTGAAAAGAATGCACATTTAGTATTAGGTGAAGTAGCAATATAATCCCTGCAAGTCTGAAATTTAAAATCTACTCGAGGCAAAAATGAAATGAAATCAAACAGCCAGTAGATGAGTCAAGTATGATTGGGAGGAGATTAAATTACAAATTATCTTCTCAACTGGATGGCGATATCAAAATGTCACGGATTTCATTCATCAGTTATCAGAGAAGCGAGCTGAGCAAACAGCCCCATGTCGCAGCCCCTCCCGACGTCCCGTGTCAAGCGAGGAGCTTCAGAGAAACACTGATTTTTTTAAAATGTGAAATTCATTCATTCAGCATTTTTACCGGTTTTAATTGCAAGGTGGGTTCGTTTTCGAGAAGTGGAGATCCTCTGCGGATAATTCGGCTCCTGCTAAAAAGCTCCTGAACAATGACCACTGAAGATATTCTGAAAAAAATATAATAATTGTTGAAGTAAGCAAAATGATAACTTCATGCCATTTTTTTTTACAATAAATTATTAAAATTAACAAAAAAAAAGATTCTGCCTCAAAAGTGATGATGGACAACTTGAGCTCATGATATTGAGCAACAGCAGTCGTCCCCCCGGCCCCCAGCTGGCTCCTCCCCTCACCCAGCTGGACACTGTGTGCACTATAGAGGGAAAAGCCCTGAAATAATGAAGCATAAACAACCATATAACAACAGCCTGCTGCTGTAAAGCGACATTATTGGTGCAAAAAGTTTAGAAACTCACCATCTGCCCTTTGCTGCGTCTTTCCACAACAAGACTGAAAAGCCAGATAGTCCCAAACAGACGACGCTGTCCTTTTATAATGAAGGTTTTGTTCCACAAAAGAAAAATAAAGAGAGAAAAAGCGACAGCGAATGGTACAAATACGTCTTGTAAACAAACTGTGACAACCTATTGTCCCATTAGGGACAAAGATCAACTAATGAGCCTGAACAGGCCATTTGTAAGGTCACTGGCTCTGAAAACTTTATTTTCCCTCTCCAATGATGCAGTAGTGGACAAGGAAAAAAGGGAGGAAGGACGGAAGAACTGCACTGTAGCGACCAATGGCTGCTGAGCGGAGTCTCTGACACTTTTTCTAATTTTTTTTGAACAACCAAGACAAAGCAAGAACTATTCAGAGCACTCCCCTTCAAATGAGAGCATGTACACCAAGTTTAACAGAGCCAGCAATAACCCCCCCCCCCCCCCCCCCCCCCCCCCCCACACACACACACACACAAGCCAGAAAAAACACAGAATGCAATAAAGTTTCAATGTCCCCCACTCGCCAAGTGCTTGATCATTGTTGGATTTATTTTTGGGGGTTTTCTCTGTAATATTGTAATATTGACCTTGAGGCAATGTATGTTGTGATTTGGCACTATACAAATAATATTGAACTCTAGATATTTGAATTTTTGTTCAAATATATATTTATTATTTCCTACAAGCCTCTATCCAGGGGGCGGCTCTCTACATCCGTGGGTCAGTTTTAAGTCGCACAAAAGTCAGTAGGAGTGGTACCTCCTGTTCGGTTTGCAGCTATGTCGTGTGCGCCAGGTTTACCGGCGTTACCTCCGGTTCCAGGAAGTCGGTGCAGCAGCAGCAGCAGACGACTCACGCCGGCGATGAGCCGATCGGGGCCGTTCATCGGAGGGAGAGTTGGCGGTGAGATGTGGACATATGCCGGGTTGGTGAACCGCAGCGGATTTGATTCAACGGATGCCAGTGATTGACACACAAGCTAGCGAACCGTGGGGCGGTCCTGCTGCCTCTTCATCGGTGAGTGTCTGCGAGCACGCGCCATTTCTTTCTTTTTAAAACTAGCCAGTCATTGGGCTAGGAGCGTCGGCGTCATGAGGGGGCGGTGTCACGTGACTCATGTAGACTTCAGATAGTTCCCGGAAGTTCTTGGCGCGCAATTCGAATCCATTGTTCAGAGCGGCAGAACTGCGGTTTTTGGTAATTAGCAGTCAATAAATGTATCGATTTACTATAAAGCAGACCAACATGCCTATGTAGTTACTATATGCAGTGAGTTAATACATTTTCTCTAATCATAAATAAATCATAAATCACAATCCACTTACACGCTTTAATGCGCATTTAGATTTGATTCAGATGTGCTGATTGTTTTAAAGATCTTACCCTTCATGAGTGCGACACAGACTGTCCATTGATCCATTCTGCTGCTACTCTATTCTGCTGCTCATTTCCAGGAACTATTGAGAGGCTCCACTTTCCGCCATTGCAGGGAAAAAAAACTGGTCGATTGGAGTCACCGGAGATGTCGCTACACGCTCTCTCAAGGGCTCTGCACAGACGTACATACACTCAGATATACTGTTCATACATAAATATATGTAAACACACACACACACACACACACACACACATATATATATAAAGAGAGATATATTCACACATATCCCTATAGAATAAACATTTGCATGAACCAAATGCCAAATAACATGTTAGTACTCAAGGATGACCATTTGTGAGTTTTTGCTTTTTTTTTCTTCGTTTTTTTTATTCAGAGCTGATTTTTTTGGGCGGTATTTTCTGTTATACAAAGGTCAAACTTCATCCGGCATTTTTTCATCCTCACTGAAGGTGTTTCATAGCTCTAGGACTGCCCCGCAGCAGGAGGGGGGGTTCAGTGCAGCCTCTGGTCCACAGATGAACTGAAACTGCTGCAGTGGCCTTGGGCTGCTCCACACCGCCAGGCTTTCAGCCCACTAATGATTCATGCTGCTTTCACAGTTATGGATGGAACGAGGAAATTGCCACATTGTACATCCACATTCATATTCTATCATGTTATAATTTTAACGAGATGAGCTATAGACCTTGGGGCAGTGGCTAATCAGGTCGATGATTAACCGCAAACCGCCCCCCAACCATCCTGCAATGTGTCATCATTCATGTTTCACTGGGTTCATGAGCCCCAGTCAGAATATGTCTGTTTGAACAGAGCACTCTTTATCCTCGCAGCCTGATCAGAAATGGACATTTCAGCACTTTGCTTGAGACTAATGATCCAGAATGGACTGAATTACACCTGAGAGGATCGTTCGTTGAAAGGATTATCCCATAACTATGTCTCCAAACCTACAGACCCTATTTTAATTCCTATGTTACAATAACATAGAATCATCCAATTTGCTGCAGCGATTTGACTGTACTACTGGACGGCTTCAGCACATCAACATATACCATGAGGACCTTTTTAATCACTCTGTTTAATCTAATTATCTGAGCCATTTTCTATATATATAAAGCACTGTATACATAGTACAGTATAGTTAGTATTGAAAAGCTGCCTACTTGAAAGAAAAAAAAATGCTGGGTCATTAAGTGGGAGCTGGTGCAGCTCTTTTTAACAATGAACTTGTATTCATTCATTCATGATCTGGTAATATGGATGAAGTGGTCTTTACTGGGAGTCATTAAGCCTTAGATTTAAAAAAAATCCAAACATGACTCCTTCAAATTGAAATATCTGGAGCCAAGTGTGTGATTAACGCTTTCGTAACGTATTTCATGGCTTCCCAATAAAATATGACTTAAATATGGCCGCCCTTTCTCAATTACTCTAATACAAGCTAGTTTACTAGTTTGTTATTGCGATAATCTTTTATCTGGGTGTGTATTAACATACATGATATAAATAAATAGAATTTAATTAAGATTTTAAAAAAGCATAAGAGGGAATATTCTCAAACATGCGACAAACCTGAGGGTGAGTTTAAATCTCCAGTATGATCTGGGAAAAAAAACATGTTTCCCTAGAGTCAGATAAGAGCATCTAATAGAGAGATCAACAGAGATAATCCAGGATCTACCTTCACCTGATCTTGGTCAATCCTCAAAGGTGCTGTTATTATCCGACTTTCTCACACTTATTATCCCTGTGCCTTGGTTAAACTCTCCCCAAAAATATATTTGCATTAGTACAAATACATTTTGTAACAAAAGCTATTACAATTACATCTGGTTTGTTTGTTTCATTTTGTTGTAAGCTTTTTTCTTTTTTCTTCAACACTACAATGAAGTTGGTGATATTAAAAATCTGCAAATTTTACAGTTTTACTTACAGCACAAAATCTTCACAGTGAACAGATGTGAAAATAAAGCATCGCTGTCAAAATATTTCATTTAGTTGAAATATTAACTAAATAAGCTTTTGCCTAGTGGCGGTTTGAAAAATACTTAATTTAACAATGAAGTTAAGAAGTGAATAATTCAACAGTGAACTCCGGTCATTGTTAATATAGGGACGGTGGCCACACACAAAAAGAATCAATGTATGGGAAAAACTGAGGATTATACGCTTGGTTCATTCCGAAACAGTAAAAATGTTTCCTGACATTATAAATCAAGTGAGAATTGGAATCTTTTTGACTCCTTTTTGCAACCAGTGGAGTGGCCCTCTGCTGGCCATTCCAGAGAATACAGTCTTCAGGCGCTTCTGCATTGGTTTATTTTATGGACCTGGTGACCACGTCCATTTTTGTATACTGTGGTCTGCTCATTGCGTGATGCACTGAAGGTAGCACAAAAACATTTTTGCTGGAAGCTTGCTAGCTGGAGACAACAAGCAAGTAACATTCTTGGAGTCGCTGGACGGCACTATTGATGGAACTATAACATTTTGGCTGTTCCACGGAAATGTCGTTGATATCAATCTTACAGTCTGAAGGCGAACAGGCGTAATCCCCCAAATATTCCACTGTTCCTTTTGTGTTAATCCTCCCTTACCCAAGTCCTGAACCTCCCCTGAAGAAGTGAGGCCCTAGGCCATAATGTGCGCCGTCTGAAAGAGTAAGTGCTTTTTCACAGAGCTAGCTGTAATGACAGCACACAGCCACGTGCAAACACACACACACACACACACACACACACACACACACACACACACACACACACACACCTGTTTCTGCCACCGGATTTGGTACACTTTTCACTTCTCATTTAGTCCCAGCAGCTCGACTATTGCTCCTGTTAGCACCTGTGCACCCGCCTTTCCCTTTTAATATCTCAGCGCAGCAGAATGGCCAGATCAGCCTCTCAAAGTGACCCTTCTCTCTGCCCGTTTTCCGACCCCCTCCACCTGTCACGTTGATGAGAATTAGATGCCACTCCTCCAGCCGTGCCTGTCTCCTCTTTAATTGGCGTTTGATATTCTGCGGTTGTCATTTCGAGAGGGAGAACAAGGGGTTGCCATTCATCGTGGCTCCTGTAAAGGGGGGGGGGGGGGGGGGGGGGGGTTGTCATTCAGTCTGATGGCTCTGTAATGTGTTTTGGGTAACAGACACTCCTGGGCTGTCTGTCAGTTAGCTGAGCCCTCCATCTTTCCCCTTATTCAGGGGACAGAGATTTCATTTAGCCACCCCGTCCATCAGTGAAATGCTCTCCTCTTAAACCTTTCACTTATAAGCCGACCGGTTTTCCTGGACGTCCAAAGGTATGAGCGTACGTTTTCTGAAACGTTCTCGCCCCGCCTCCCCGTCTGCCTGCACCGCTTTGATATCAGATCATAGACGAACTCAAAGTAAACTTTGTATGTCCAAGAGCAAGTGAAAGTCTTCAGTGTGTGCTCCATTTGAAGGATGGCATAGGGGAAAGAGGGGATGGGAAATGAGAAATCAAAATGAGCCTGTGTGTTGTTTTTACGGCTGCACACAGTTTTTCATGCCACAAGACGGTGATTTGGAAATTGCATTCTGCGAGACTGCGCAGTGAATCCAAATTAAACAGTGAGTAAATGTGTCATCTTCTCCGCCGATCAAAGTGATATTGCCCACTCCTCAAGGCAGACTGTTAAATGGCCATTTGAGCTCCCGAGGTATTTTTTGCCTATGCAATAAAATGGCAGAGGGGAAGCCTCCACACAGCCATAGTCTGTCCATATTTGGATTATTTGATCAAACAATTTCTTAATTTATCTTGAGGAAAAACAAAATGAGAATCTTCATCTACATAATGCACTGCTTTACCTGATCTCCTACACTTTGTCTTACTCAACTGATTTAGCACTTAAGACTTCAAGGTCTCCTACTGTACTGAAGCTACAGTGTTATACCTCACTGTGGATAAAAGCGTCTGCCAAATGAGTAGAGGTAAATGTTATTTATTGCCCCCCTCTTCCGCCTCAAGGACTTGCAAGGTGATCTAGTTGTACATCACATGCAAATAAATTGCACCGAGGGTCAGAGAGCACAGAAAATCTTGAAATATGCAAAAGGCAGGCGCTTTCCTCCCGAGTCTGGGCGAGGTTGTTGGTACTGTTGACATTGTCTGGAGTTCAATAGGAGACTTTACATTCAGGGCAAATGGTTATTGACCAAGGTTTTTTTGTATTCTAACCTACCTAACTATACCAATAATATGGTGTCAGAATCTCTTCACTTCACTTTCCTGACCGTATTCTCGCAATATGGTTTGAGACTCACAGCTTCTGACTGTGCGTTGATGAACCTGTTTGTCCATCTATGTCTGTGTTTAACTAATCACTGGGCACTCTGGAATTTACTAAGGACTAACCCTTTGCCTTGGAAACACTGCGGTTCACAGCTGCTGCAGTGATTTTGCAAAGCAGTGACAAGGATAGTCGAATTTCAGAGTCTGATGGGTTTGATTCCTACGTTGAAGAGGAATAATAGGAATCCATTTGAAGATGGTTACGTGTATTCAAAAAATATCACAGTAATAATGCACTTTGTGCAAAAGTATGACCATTTTGGCGAAGTGCTGCCTCTGTCTATGTGAAATTGACTGTCCATTAGTGAAGGTTTACTTTCCTGAAAACTGTTGCAATGCTTATTTTTCATTTGCACACATCCCGTGGAGCTTGACAAGTAGTATGAAGTCACTCAGCATTATCTCAGTCCCTTTAGCAATTGGTGAGACTTGAGTGACAGACTTCCACTGAATACACAATATTACAAAATTATAGACATGTATTATATTTTAGTTACCCATCTCATTCATATTCTACTACCTTTAGGAGCTTCAGACTTTGTGAAACCCATGTCAAACACCAGCACAATTCTTCCACACAAGTGTTTTCCCGAGAGATTTGAACAACTTCAAATTTCCATGCAAGTACCTTTAAATGGGAAATTTAAGAAATTATGTAAATGATCATACAACCATTCTGTACCCTTAATCATTCTCGTGTTGTAATTTGAGATACACATATGGCATCTTTGAACATTAAAAACAAGTTGCCATTAAAAACTGTTGAAGAGAACGGCATTGTTGTTTGGAGATCACAGCTTCTTGATCATGTTGTAAAACCATTTATTTAATATATTGTCTCAATAACAGTTAAGGTGCAAACAGCTTTTGCACCTCAATGATATGATTTGTTTTCTTGAGAAAATTAGGTAATTTTGCTATCACACGTATTTTATGTTCAGTAAAAAAGATCATTAAAATCATATTGTGAGCCTGATTATTATTTTAACTTTTTGCAACCACACAGTCAGCTGTGGTACAAGGCAGATGGAAATTTTAGTTTATTTGAGCATATTCTCGATGATTTTTTTAATAGCTGCCTTCAGAACAGAGCAGAATTCGAGCCGTCGCTGGCAGCCGAGATCAGTCAATCACGGGGAGCGTGTTTGCTGGGCGTGCGCGTCACTCCCTGAGCAGGTATGGGTACAGACAGAATCAAAATCACATGGGGAGCTATGGGGAACATTGTCTCGTTTCCACAATGTTCCTGTCAGCAGCCGGCACTGTAAAAGAGCCCAACGGGACCTGTCAACGTCTGTCAGAAAGTGCACACAGAAAAGAAGCCAATGCCTCACTCACTTTGGCAAAGAAATTGGAGAGCTGCACACATTTGCACCATTAACCTCAAATCACTTTTCTGAAGGCCTGTATGCACACACACAGAGCACATTCTCACTCTATTACTATTCAACCAATTGTTACAACTGGCTACCATGGGAAGTAACGTGCTGTTTCTATTCGGCGTGTCTGGGAATACTCGTATAGTTTTAGCTTCATTACCTTCCAATTTGTTTTAGAATTGATTTTGAAATCATTTCGACGGACTGCGAAGGCACTACATGGCGAAGTTCCTGAGTATCTTGCTGAGCTTCGAAAACAATACTATCCCAGTTTCGGCAATCACCAGAACAGTCCCATTTAGTTTCAGAGCGCAGTATCCCTGTAAGTGAGCTTATGATTGTACATTTTCACAGTTTATGTTGAATGCCAATATTCAGTGCCAGTGTAAGAATTGTGCCCTTTATATTGCAAAGTAAAGATGTTGAGGTCAGGGTTGTTGATTAGAATTCCTGTCACAGACAACATGACATGGGGGTTTGCTATTATTTTATCGATAACCACGCCTAATCATAGTCATACTGTAGTTACTGTCCAAATCAAATTTCAAGAGTTTCACTGTCTGAGTTCTTTGCTTGTATGTTTCTAATGAATTCATTTGTGATAAAGTCAGCAGACGCCAGGTAGTACTGCACAATGCACAGAGTGTGAGGGTAATGGGGGGTTACCCAACTGGACATTAGGTCTATCTGTGGTGTGCACATTTTGTTAACATTTGTGTATTCAATTACATTATGGAGTAGGATCAAATTCTTGTGTTTTACAGGGAGCTCTAGAATACTCCCGAGTACCTAATGAAAGTTCTCTTCAGTTTCCTCATGAGAGGAAACATGTTGTAAAAGAGACTGGGCTTTGCCATTATTTAGGCACCAAGTAGTATTTATGACTTGAAATTCTGTGACTGCCCTTACTCTTACACTTAAGAACTAAGTGATATCATCCCCACATCATACTGCAGTAAAACAAAGGCAAAGTGCACTATCAGCCGTAAAGCTGCCAATGTCAGCCTGAAGGTCAACCTACAATATGCTTGAAATTAAATTCACTTCACTCTCATCTAATCAATCATTCGCTTGGTAGATAAATGTAATTTGATGCTTACACCTGGCCAAAGTAAAACACAAAAAGCTGTTTGTCTCAGTTTGGCATTTTTGCAGATCCCACACTTCGGCCTTTTACAGAGGAGTAGAATAATGTAACAATATTGATTTATTCAAAAGATACATCATTATAACATATAAGAAATGCATTATGAAAAGGGCAATAGTCAATAATAGAACTCTCCATGAAAGTAATGCCGTAGAATAAATAAATATGAAAAAAAAACCAATCCGTACATGACCCTTTCAAACAAAGTAATTTATCTCTTGTCAAATGCAAGAAAGCACTGGTTTTGTTTGTTCAAACGGAGGAACAACTTTATATCTCCACACTTGGAACATCGCCAATGCACCTCCCTCGCTGAGTGCTGAATGTCAGCCAGTGTCCAATGGCATCGTAGTGAACTTCCTGGTTGGGGTGGAGAACTTGGCGTTGAAGCGACAGACTTGTTGCGTGTGCTGTGCACTTGGGGGCTAGCCAGTCCCTCGCTGGTACCTTTTGTTGACTTCCTTCAATGGAGCTGCCACTGACAGACAGAACTTCTAGAGGGGGCATTGGATTCTCTTTGAGAAGGTCACAGTCCCTTTTGTAGATGAGTCGTGCATTCACAAGGCTCACGATGATGATGTAGCCAAACAAAGGCAGATACGAGTGTTTTATAGAGGCGCACAACCGTATCTGAGAGATCGATGTCCCCCATGGCTTGACTGTATGCCAGGATAATGGATGGGCAACACTGTACGTCCTTTGTTAATGTTTTCCCTGAAGACACCCACCAAACGTTGCTGATCAAGGTGACACACTTGTTGTGCAGCCCCTTTGCCCCTCTTCATCATCGCTCAACAGTGTTGCAAGACCTGAAACAGAAAGAAAGATAAGATAATTTGATTGTGAGAGTCTGTCTTGTAATATTCATACAACTCTTTAAAAAACACAAGCATGTGTACAGTATATCTGTATCAGAAAATGACACTTGGATACATACATGGTGTGTGTGTGCGCACGTTATGCCGACTTTTATGACAGAAATTTCATCTAGGAAAATGGTCAAACAGTTAATACAGTTAAACTGCAATTGTCATAAAAATCCATCTCACTCTATATGAACACTAGAAACAAGCTGAATTATTCTTACTGACATGAAAGATGTGTTCATTAAAGGGGGATGATGGGGGGGTTTTTTAGTACACAATTTATACTCTAATAACCAAATAAATTGGTGAAGCAGCCACCCCGTCAATCTATGTACATGAGTTTGCCTTCTTGGTCTATCATCCATGAAAGACATATTAATCTTTCCTTCATTTCAGAAAACATCTGTCTGGCTACTTATAAATCCTTCATGTCTTTTATAACTAATCATTTTTCGTCAATGTCTTGATTGAGCTGTAAAACTCCTGGCATGTCAGGCACAAACACACACACACACACACACACACACACACACACACTGGAAAGCATGTTGCAGTTGAGTCCTTTATGCAAGTCATGGCTATTTACTGAAACGGTACTACAGGCGCTTCATGCCTCGATGCTTGAGACATCAAACAGTGCCTAAACCAATATGCACGCGTGTATATGGCATTGCTTAATAACTGAGGAAAGGAATTAAGATATTAACCATGTGTCCAAATTTGTTAAAGGTTTGCATGTGCTGCTGTCGACTGGGTAGGGTTTAAGATCATGCATGTCAAGAAAACTACTGAGCTACTACTGCGAGTCTGACCTTCCCTGTGAACTCAAACCGGCTACTATTAGAATCTCCGAGCACTTCCTCCGTCTTTGTCTGCACGTCTCGGCCTCCAAACCCCCAATCCCTCCATCCGATCAGCGTGATGGAATAGTGCGCTGCCAAGCCACGGGCATTTAACAACATCTGAATGGCTGCCAGGCATTTCATATGAGATTTTCAGACAGCAGAAGAAAAGCCCTGCGATTTGTCAGATTGGGGAGCGCTGGATGCTGCCAGTCTCCTCAACACTCTGCCTATTAAACCCCTCAGCAGTAGGGGTTCCTGAACCCCACTGCTGACTTCCAAACAAGACTCACATACAGCCAGATACCGCACTGCTAATTCTCCTTTGGACTGTTTCTCCAGCTGAATGTATTTCCTTCAGGCTGTCTCTGTGAAGAACTCTGTCTCACAAATGCCATCAGTGGAAAATCTCTCCTCTCTATCTGAACGCTATTGTCCGCCTTCATGTCAAGGCTAAACTGTCGCAACCCACTATGGCAACTATTATGTTTCCCCTCAGATGTTTTCTTTAAAGGCAAAATACTCGGGGGCGAACACATACAGTATATGTATTGCAGTGTGAGAAAAAAAATCCACATTTCCGGATTAAGATTTTCACTTGCGTAAGCACTGGACTTATAAAATGAGTCATATAAGATAAATTCTTCTAGTGAGGTAGAAAATACTGGGATTCCTCAGAGTCCAGCGGGATTATGGTAAAGTTGCTATGGTAACACAAGTTCCTGCAGGTGAATCGAATCTTGATTGCAGGCCAAACTGACATTGTATAAGTAAATAATAATAATAAAGAATGGCCAAACTGGACTGACCAGTAGAAACCTGTGTTGTCAATGAAAAATATTATTAATTGCAAGATAAAAGTGCAAAATAAAAATCAGCGTTTGAGGGTCGTAGAGAAAGGTTTACAGCTTCAGCAAGCACTCAAGGATAAAACCGTATTCATTATTCAGTTTTTCTGCAAGAATATTTACTGAATGCGAGCCGTTTTTTACAGAGGCATTTTCTGAAAATCTTGAGCTGTGCTGGTGGTACAGTCCGTCGGCAGCAGGAAGGAACTGAACACTGTGTTCATTTCTGCATCCACACCAAAGTGACAACCAGAGACAACGATCACTGGATTACTTTGGTGCTGAAGAAAACAATGAAACATGATGATTCTCAGGCAAGGAGCAACTTCCTTTCCCCTGAGATTTTTCTCTGTGCACTTGTGGATGTTAATCCATGACTGGCATCGGAATAATCATACCCTTGCGAGGTGTAAGTCCTGCGGAATCTAAAAGTGGGTTGCGTCTTGTTTGTGGATTCAGAATGGGCGGAGTTGCGACTCAGTGATTCAAGGCACCCGTCAAATCCGCGGACCTACAGCTACAAAACTAACCTGCCGTTGTTTTCAGGATGCTGGGCTGCATCTGTCCCTGTCACCTCCCCATTTTCACACACCATCTTCGCCTCTCACCTCCACACCTGCACCCTTCCCCCCTTTCAGCTCTCCTCAGTCTAAAAAACCTCACCGGGCCTCATTCGTCAGGCCGTGCATGTTCTGTGTGCCTCTCTGCAGACACGGTATGTCTCACTGCTTGTGCTAACTGCTCACCTCGTCTCTTGCTTGTTTCAACCCGAGCAAGAGACGAGAGAATGCACCCGACGATGTTGCACAGGTCACTTTTGAAATGAAAGCCATATCGCTCTTTCAGAATGTTGTCGACAGTCAATGAAAATGAAGTTAAAAAAGTCAATCTAAATATTTTTTAGTTCTGATTCTTCTAAATCTCACTAAATCTTCTAAAGGATTCGGTCTTCTGCAATGTAGCTGTGAAAAACTTTCGATCGTTCAGTAGACCATCTGTTGGCTTACTATTTATTATGTTTTTTTCATTATAAACCATAGTGCAATGCAGCTGCAGAGAGAAGAGATTATATTTACTTTTTTTAGTCTCTCTTTTCCATGATTTCATAACTGACATTAATCTATTTATCTTGAATCATTCCATCTGGAGTCCAGGTTCATTTTGGTTAATTGACCCCGCTTTCTAAGCATTTTTGTCTTTGTTTAACACATTTTTTTTCATGGTTTTTACCCCACATGCATCCTATCCTCACTCTTGACACTTTTCGTTTTGTCAGATCAACAAAGTACAACGACCCCAAAGCACATGAACAGTTACACAGGCATCTATGTGGGATTAAGGCATCGTAATCACTGAAAATATGATAATAGAACACCGGTTCTAGGTGTTAAAAAATAGTGTTTCAAAACATATTCTAGCAGAAGATCCAAGACGTAACACTGTAATTTGGCCTATTTACAAGTTGAGTGCTATACAAACTTGTTTGTGGCCTCTTTCATTGAAAGTCGTAACATTTTACAAATGTCTTTAAAGAATAAAACCAAAACGATGGTCCACAGGCGTAAATACTAAAGCTCCACATTTGCTAAGGAGCCAAAACAAAATGCTCTTGAGTGTTTGATAAAGATACAGAGAAGGCACGTGAGAACAGCGATTGGGTGTCCGTGTGAGTCAGCTTGTGGACCAAACTAATGCCATCGAGTCAGAGGACGGCAACAGCTCACGTTGTCCTGATGCTAAGATAATTGGTGAAAGCAAAACAGATGAAAAAACACCAACTGTAAGTTAAAGTGAGGATGTGTGGTCGGTGAGCCTGACTGCTGGATTTAGAGCACATCGATGATTATCGATGGGTTCAGCGAGGTAACACGACGCAGGGGCAGATGCAGCAGAGCCGGTCGGCGTAGTATCCCTGGGTATTACGTTGATACAGAGGGACCTCTGCAGGTAAGGTAAGTGTGCCCTGAGGTGGGAGAGAGAAAAGGGTTCGTGGAGCCCGGGGTGGGTATGAAATGCAGCCAGGAACAACCATATCGCCAGGACCAGCTTCAACCTGCACAGCCAGGCGGAGCAGCTGCGGCAGCGCTCACAGCCAGTGGCTGTTTACTGTCGGAGCTTGGCCTTTTGAAATGAGGCATGAGCAATAAATGCATCATGTAAAGTGACACATCCTCTCCATCGTTCTGTAGCTGCACAGTGGTTATACCCGGACTGGACCAACACGCTGTACACTAACTGCTCCTATGTATTGATGAATGAGGTGGATGAATGTGAAGTAATTTATGTACCAGGTGAATTATCCACTGATTCTGTTTATTTTTTTATTACGGCTACGTGATTTTGGACAGTGGGGCAGACGCTCAGCGAAAAACAAAACCAAAGCTACTTAATTCAAAAGTATTCCGTCAGTTCTTTTTGTTCACAGAAAGGTTTTCTTTTTTACATTCAATTATTTTTTACATTAGAATTTTCCGTGGAAAGGTTGAAGTACCCTGTTTTCCATCCTCATTCGGTCCCGATGGAGTTTTAATTTAAGTGCCTTGTTATAAAGATCTCAACTTGTGAAATGAAGGGATTTAATGTTATTATTCAGGAAGCAGCATTCCCATTTTGCTGCCGTTTATTAGCTATCCAACCAGAGAAAAGGTCATTTTCCGTCGAACTTTTAATGTTTTCATTACAACAGTGTACCTCAGTGTAATGACTTGATATCTTTTTTTTATTTGTTTTAATTTGATGGGTTCACAGGAATATTTTATTTCTAAATCATGTTTTTAACGCATGTGGATGCATGCAGACCACTTTCAATGGTGTTTGGACCTCGCTGTATACACTGTATATACTGTACAAACTGTACGTTGCCACGGCCTATATTATCACAATATTTGTAGAAAGTTTGAATAATAATAATGTGAATTATTAGCTGTTGTTACGTTAATTATACATATACTGATAAAAACAACATCCTTTTGTTCTTTGTGAACAGAAAAATATGTATTTGCATATGGAGCTGGGAAGGGAGATCTGATCACAAGTGGTCACTGGAGAGCCAGGTCTTGCTTTTGGTTTTTGGCACAGCTGAACTGATGAATTTAGAGTCGTTCACTTGTGCTTGGATCACTAGAGACACACATTATTGACTAGTCGCAACAAAGCCTTCAAGTATATACATCCAAGTCCACTTGCCCTCAATTCAACTTCCCTCGAATACCTCGTGAATAATTTATAGTCCTCTTCATCCAAATATGGAGGGAAGTTACAAACTCGGGTGCAGAAGTTCACGCTCTCCTCTTCATCGATCCCTGCCTGCATTTTATCAACACTTACCAGCTCAAGAGGCTTTAATGCTGAGAGATTAATGCACCCCCTCCACCGCTGTAGGGCTGTAAGAAGTCTCAGGGCCTCCATTAATCCACCATCATGACTCACCTGTAAAACCCCCCCGCAAATGACCGTCCACGAAGTGAGGAAAGCACGGCGCTGGGGACTGATTATCTCTTCAGTCATTGCAGTTGTCGCGCTTTTGTTCTTTATTTGGTTTTGGTTTGGCACAGCTGAATAGACGCGCACACACACATACAGTATATATAGGCTACCCTACACCAGCTCAGTGGAGCACAATTGCCATGGCAACGCAGGGCTAAAGAGCTTTCCAAGTGGCAGTGCTATGGCAGGAATTCAAAGGAGCGGTGTCTGTAAATGCAAATATCATTTGGAGAGAGACAATCAGACACTAAGTGGGGTTAGCCAAGGTTCCCAAGAAGACTCAAGACAAGAGAGCAACTATTTGATTCGAAGACAAAACACAGCGTCCCTTTGCAATTTTAAAGTAAACAGAATTGAGCAGCCTGCAGGTCATCAAGCAGAGCGAGATGATGTCACACATGATGAAAACTTGTTTGTGCGGCCCATTCTATAGAGAAATGAGCTGTTACACAATGTTAGATCATTTACTAGCACATCGGTCCTTCAGGTGTAGCGGTCGACTCATCGCCACAGATCGCTCCAGCTCAGACCAGTACAGCACCACATGGTGTTGGGTTTGGTAATTGGTAAACTCAGCTCTAAATGAACCCTAATGTTCGCCCATGTCTGTTGAATGTGCAAAAGTCAATTTGCCGAAATGTTTTCCATGCATTGATTCCCATATCATTAAAAAAAAAAATCAAAAAATTCAATCAAATAAAATCTTTGGAAAAAGCACCCCGTGTCTCCAAGTGAACAGCACTGGCCCGTGGCCAAACTTAATTGCGACCCTCTGCTCTCAAACATGAGAAAAACAAACACTAACTGATGACTTTAATGTTTATTCATTCATAAGTATTCATCTTTCCAAGTGGAGCATTCAGTGAGGCCCAAGGGCCATTAATCCTAATCTTTTTAAAGGATTATAGTAGCTGGCATATTGACAGGCAACTGCATCAACACACATCATTACACTGTAGAAGTGTCAAATAAGCTCTCACTCACTCTAACTCTCTCTCTTTCTCTTACACACACACACACACACACACTGTGCCTTTACAGCCTATGCCATGATTTCTCCATTGTGGTCCAGAGGTGAAATGTCAGACTTCAGACTGCAAATCCCCTGAACTCATTATGTGCAGAGACAGCAGACTTGCAGCGTTTTTGCGAGAACAGAGAAGCGTTTGCCGAGAATAACAAAGGACTTTGATCCGGACACTAAATTCGAGATAACTGTATCCAATTGAATTAACCGTGGTTAACTTATCTATTCACCCGATGACTACGAAACTACCTCTATAAAAGTCTCACTTCATAGTTTAATTAGAAGGGTCTTTCCCGGCCTGTCTCCTCCGCAGGCAGGCCGGGGTCTGGAGCTGCCAGGAAACAGTATATTGCCATAGGACACTTTCAGGAGGATGGTCGCCCACATGACTGACACAGACGCTTTCCAGTTGCAGAAAAACAGTGTTTGATATCTAAATGTTTTACTATGAGAACAACAGTATGAGTCATCCACAGGATGCAAAGCAAGGTGTCCGTACGGACTTCCCATCAGAATTTTATTTCATTTAGTTTTTACCACACACACACACACACACACGCATGTACAGACAGTTATGCAGCAAATTTAAATATAAATATACATAAATCAAATCAAAACAGTTTTGGGACTTGAACCACACAATAGACAAGAGATGTGATGTAATCTGTAGCTGTGCTTAAACTGGCAACAACTTAATATTTAATTAATATTTTCCATGTAACACATGATTTCAAATAATATAACAATGGACAATGGCAGGGACAAATATGTAGTGGCGCCCTTATAGCCTAATATTTTGTGTAACCTCTGTTTGAGTTAATCTTTGCTATCATGTGTCCATATGTCTCAGCTGGTAGTTTGGTCTGTTCACCCATTGATTTTGTGAACTGCTGTTTTTCGACGCCTCGAGTTAAGCATTTTGGCACCATCTTGGATTTTTTTGTAATATATGATTGTGTATTATATATATGATATTGATCATTGTGCCTTGCACAGATTGAAGACCTTCAATCTGTCTTCCTGGGTCTTCTTGCACGGAGGCCACTTCAGTTCATAAAGCAGCATATGGAGCAGCCAGACACTGTTGTACCTTTTGATATTGAGGTGAGCTGGTATATGTTTTTGAAGTCTTCCTTGGTTCTTATTCCATCTGTCAAACATAGAACCTTGTGTTCTATTTGATTGAAGACATATACTCCTTCAAATATCATTACAATCCACATAAATATCACCACTCCACTTCCAATTGAAAAAAAGAATCATTTTGTCTGGGGCATTTAAGATATTTCCTAGAATAAGAAAGACTTCTTCTGAGAATTTTTTATTTTAAAAATAAATATATTTTCAGTACCTTTTATTCCATGAAAAGACATAAAGGTATGCATGACAAAAGAGCTTTTGATTTCCATACTTCATTATTTATCTGTTTTTTTCCGTAAGATATGTAGACACACATTGCATTTCAACCGCAGGGTTTCCAATCAACTTTTCTCATTGTCTTTCAACACATAAAACTTTATATTGCTGTTTTTCAGTACTTACAATGGGTACATTTGTTCCCTCTCTCTGGCCAGGATTTGATTGCACATTTTCAAAGTGGCCAAAATTTGCATTGTTCTCGTATATGCTTCTAGTTATGTTGTAATTTTAATCTTCTTTGTGTTGTTGTTTTTTTACGCGTGTCATTACAAAGCAAAAGCAAATTCTGCTGATTCACCGCTGTCACAGCAAATACGCCGACGCTTGGTTTTGTTCAAATGCAAATACTACAGACCTGAGTCAACTGAAATGAAATGAACTCTGAGATTGTTCACTTTGATCAGTCCTTTAAAGGGTGACTGCACAAATTTTACACACAAAGCCAAGTTTACTCATCATGAGCGGCATTGCACAGCCTGTGAACAGTACCAGTCGTATAATGTCCTCCGTTGCCCAGGGGGGGAACTTTCCACAGTCGGAGAAGGGTAAACATGGAATCCTATTGATTCACGGTAAGAATACACGGTGTAATTTTGGGCAGTCGGAGAGATACATTTACCAACGTGTAAGAGGTACGGCAATGTCTTTGGTCGTGGCTCCAAAAATGGTCCAACGTCACATTATGAGAGGTTAAAAAATAGCTGAAAGATTGTGACCAAATCATAGCCTGGCAAGAAATTCTGACAGTGTCAAAAATGTGACTTATGTCACTGTCTTCTTCTACTAACGGGGTGATGGCTGGGAAATTGCCCTGATGATAGCGCACAAGATTATATGCATATTCACGGTTCCCAGTCCATCTATTTCCTATTATGATATCCGTCTCTTATGACTTTGGTGGACCCCCTTGACTCGTAACTGTCTGTGCCCCCTGAGCTGTTATCAACCAGCTTTGTCTTTGTTTCTGTATGAAATACCTTTTGACGCCGACCCCCCCGACAGCTGTACTCTGACTTTACTGCTAATTAGTAAATGTTAGCGTGAAACGTTGAACAAAGATGGTGAACACGGCAATTACTGAATCACACCTGCCACACATCAACATGCAAACATTGTCACTGTGAGCATGTTAGCACACTGGAGTTAGCAATTAGCCCGAAAACACCACTGTGCCAGAGCATAGGCCCAAAAGCTAATGGTCTAATTATGTCATTGAAAGTTCGCCCATGCATTTGACTGAGAGTCAGCCGATCCCATCCTCTACTGCAATTTTGGCCCTTCTTTTTTTTTTTTCTCTCTCTCTCTCTCTAATATTTACATATTTATATTTATATTAAATATGTACAATTTATGTTCATCTACCAATTCAAATAAATGTAGTCCCTGAATGTTCAGGGTCTGCAATTTTGCAATCGTTTGGCTCTGCAGTACTTTCGCTGGAGTTCAAAGACAACATGTCATGCTGGGACTACTGAAAGGCTTATTATAGTCAAATCTTGTGACATGGAATATCAAGGAAATAAACAGGCCTCCCTTAAAAAATATGTCAAACATTTTCACATCACAGAGCCACGGCACAATTTTTTTTACTCATCTTCCTGGAGCAGAAGCAATTTGTCATACTTTGCAGGGGATGGCTCTCAGTCCGAGCTTCACACAGAGACAATGAGAAGTCCGGCCCTGGGTCTCACTATCTTAGGGAACACTTTCTTTTTCATTAAGCCCCAAGCTCAAAGGTACAATCGCTTCACCCACAGAAGGTTTCTCTAATATGTGGCAGTTCAATCTATTCACTGCAGATTTTGAAATTTGTAAAAGCCTTGATTCTGACCTCTCAAACATTAAACCTACATTCCTAAAATGTTTTAAATGTGTATATATATATATATAGATATATATAGGTATATATATATAGATATATATATATCTATATATATATCTATATATATATACAGAGAGAGAGAGAGCTTGTGACGCATTTTTGAAGCCCTGACTTGTTTTCCATAGAAGTGCCGTGAGTCATCCTTCTTTGTTCATGTCTAAGAAAAGGAGTCTAATGGAGCGTGTAAAGAGAGAAGTGTTTGTAGGGCAGCTTTGGAAAGAGGCAAGAAACAGCCAATTAACTGCAAGAAGGAAACATGGGTTTCTGTGTTCCTCCAAGGCACTCGGAGGGAGCCGAGGAATGGGAAAAAGAAGAAGAAATATACAAATACCTAAAAAATACAACAGGTCAAGGAAAATTAATCTAATCCAGAGAAAGGTGCTGCGGCTTTCAATAACTCATTTTGTGTTCATCACCATTATTTTGACATCAGAACGAGTGAGGGCTGCAGGGTTGCCTCACGGCAAGAAGATTGTGGTTTTGATTGGAGTTTGTGCCTGAGTGTTTTTTTTTTTTTTTTATCCAGTTGCTCTGGTTTCCTCCCACAGTCCACGCACATGCAGGTTATATGAGTGTGAGGTTGAATGGTTGTCTGCTTCTGTGTGTCAACCACCTCCCTAACCAAGGTTAACATCACTTTTCTGCTCAGCGAGACGCTGCAATTATTGAGCGCAAAACACAAGACTGTATATAAAAATGGACGTGGTCCGCGGGGTCCGGAAAATGAAGCCAATGGGGAAGTGCCTGAAGCATGTGTTCTCTGGAGTCGCCAGCAGAGGGCGACACCCTAGTTGCGAAAACAAAACAGTTTCTATTGAAGTCTACGAGAAAATGACTCCACTGCTCAATTGATTTATAGCGTCAGTAAACATTTTCCCGAGGACTTTAGGGAAAACATCTTTCAACATTACACGTCCTTTGACAGTTTCTTCCCAGCTAGCTCAACAGCTACCATTTAAACATTTTGTATACTGATATTCCTCATTTTTGTATAGTTTTGCGGTTCCTGCTTCTTCTTTTTTTACATTTGTATTTTTTTTATTTCATATATTTTCAAAGCAGAATGTCAGACATTCGGTTATTAAACCTGTTATGGCTCTGACCTATTTTCCTTCCCACCGTTGCCACCTGTGCTGTCTGACTGACTGAAGTCACTGATCTGACAAGTTGCTTCAAAAAAACAGCAAATCCTGTGAGATAGCTCTGCCCCTGAGCCTTCACCAAGGCCCGGGGCAATATTTTTTGGTGCCATTTCCGCTAAAAAATTATGTAATTGGCTAATTCGCTTTTTAACCAAATACTCTGCCTATGCAAACAAAAAAGAGTCAGAGTTTTTTGTAATGGTTGTAGGATGGTAACCCGCACATTTCTGAAGTTAAATTGCTAATAAAAATGAGAAAAACATTAGAATTGCAGGAGAATACTTAAAAGAAAACGTAACTAATTCTGATATGTGGGCTGTGATTGAAGAAGGCGCTATTGGGCTTCGGACTTTAAAACTTGTTGCCGATTCACGTCTGCAGCAAATTTTTAAAGTTTTTCTGAAGGCCAACATGTCGCTATTCCCTCTCCCTGTGCTGTCATGCCAGGGAGCAGATCCACTCGTTCCTGGAAAGTTCTGGAATGGAGTGAGGGTTTTTTGGAGCCCAGCTGTCAGCCAGATGAAGCCTCCTGCTCTCGGCGAGTGCTGTGAGCAGCGAGAAATTCTGGGTCTGTCAACGGAGTAAATAACATGTTGTCCTTTTTTTTTCTCTCTCTCTCTCTCTTTCTCTCTCTCTCTCTGTCAAAGTTTGGCCTCCTTGGCGCAGTGCACGGGCACAGAGCTGTGCCAAACTATGCTTGGCTAATTTGAGATTCTAGACCGAGTAACCACATGGCAAACGGGGAGTGTTTTCCAAGGCTTAGACATGAATCAATGATCGTTGTGTTTCTACATCACCAAGCACTTCTTATTTTTCTTTATATCGAGAGTTTTGGGAATTGTTTTGCCAGTTTGGGAATGACTATTATTTCTCTGTTTCTTTGGTTGGCTTTGCAGTTGATCTTTCTGATGCCACTGCAGATACATATGTTACTAAATGAACTCCCCTAAGAGCTGAAAAATGGCGTCTCAGGGCAGCTGTAGCAACACAGCGGACGACTGGAACAAGTTTGCTCAGAGTCACTCTCTTCTTCAGTGAACTTCAGCAACCATTTTCTAAACGTTAACAGTTTGTTTTTTGCGGCACCGCGGGGAACAAAGCCCTACTTCAATTAGCTACGCTCACTGGTTCCCAGTGGGTGTGCCTTTAAGGCGAAAGCTCGACAATCGTTTTCCATTTCTTCCTCAAATTCCCTATGAGCCCCTGTGATCACAGAACGTGTCACGCATCCACGCGATGAGTCTTTTTCTTTGGTCCGGTGGTAGTGGGCCGAGACGAACACTCACAACAATATGTACAAAATGCGCAGATACTCGCCAGTTCTGTTTCAAGCGTGGACGTCAGTGATGTCGGTCGGACTTTGCCTCGCGCAAATGTTTCGCTCAAAATTCAAATATTTCCACTGGAGTGGGTGAAGCGAATGGCGCTAGTTACGCATCCCTGAGTGACACGGGATTTGCGTCAACGCGCGTCTTTGCATCGACTCTGTTTGTCATCCCATCAAGTGAAGAATTTGCTTCGCGTTTGGTCTGAACGCATCATTAGAGCGAAAAGCCAAATTATCTTTCTTGTTAATGTCTCGCTTTCTACAAACACTTTAACTGAACCTTGCACCGGAAATACAATAAACCCCATTTTCTTTATTTTAAGAAGAAAAAAAAACCTACTCGAACATTAATCCTGACACTCACATTTGAAGTTTTTGACGATATATCACTTTTGAAGGCCGATAAACAGATACGCATGTTCGCAATAGCGTCTTTGAAAAATGCTGACTATTTAAACCAAAGATTCTGTGACCGGGGTAATAGGGGAAACAATAGCTTTGACCAAAGTAAGTTTTGGATTCCCAATACTGTGTACACACAGTGTACAGCATGTCCAACTATAACTGCTGTGTTCAAAGGGTTTTATTTGTCCACACAGGCTCCTCTACAGCTCCTGTTTCAGCTTGCTGGGGACAGTCACCTTGACTTTTTGTGAAACGGTGGTCAGATCTTTTATGCAGGATGTCACAACAATATTACTGCTCAGCTGCTACTCAAGTCGAGCATGATAATCTTGTTAACCGCGCTGACCTCACGGCTGAGGTCCCTCTCGGGACTTTGAAACATGTTAATTCTCTCGGCCATTTCCACCTTAGCCTTAGCAGAAAATGCCCTTCTCCCCGGGATATACTGTATGTCCTATTGATCAAACTGCCTGTGAGACGCGAGGAAGCCCCCCTGATCCTTTAAACACGTTAGCCATTTGGCTCAGCGTGCTGCCACCATTTGTACACGTTTTTACTTTCAAGCTTCTTTACATTAGTGAAATCAGCAGCATGACAGCATTGTTTGGTTTATTGCATAAAGTATATTGTGTAAGCTACATAGGATGCTGTACATAGTGGTGTAAAATATCAAAGTGCTATCTGTTGTTATGTTATTCCTTTATGAGCTGTGACAACTGTAAAGAATTTTCCGGAAAATGTCTGGAAAACTTTGTCTGACATTCTTTCCTGGAGTGTGCCGTTCACATACGACAAACGCAGCAGGCGACTGTCCGAGTCAGAGGCGTCACAGTCACATAGAATCAACGCCATAATCCTCGGCAGAACCGCTTATGTATGCACTTCTTTTATATTTGTGTTTCTTACACTTGTATAGTTTTGCGGCTCTTATATTTCTACATTTGTATTACTTCTTATTTTTGTGTTGTTTGACTGATACCCGCTGCTCTAACACCGGAATTTCCCAGTGTGGGATCAATAAAGTACATCTACAGTATGTAGCAAACACACACGCTCACATCACACACAACACTGCCTGCGTCTCGTGTGGTGAGGTTTGGTCCACAGAAACTTTGTAAAACTCTTAAAAAGAAGAAAAATAACAAAAAAATTGATATTTAAAATTCTGGTTGAGATCCCCATATCTCCACAGATACAACGTGTCAGGTTAAATTTGGGCAAAACGATGCGCACATCATCTAGATATTAATATTTCCATTTGATCTCATGGTGCAGGCATAAAAAAAAAAGTTATCTTAGGTTTGAATTTTTCTCTCACTGTAACTTGCATGTAGCCGAAAAGTTCAAATATGAAAATACATATAAATAGACTCAAGCTTCCATGTTTTTATTATTATATTCCTGTGAACGGTCAGACGCACAGTGTGTAATTTATAGCACTTGATTAATGTAGCGCTGCAAAGCACAACATCAAATCACATTTCACCTCAGAAGTGATTATTATCATGATTATTTTGCGTTTCATAATAAAGCCATCTATGTGATTGCATTCTGCTCCAATGTGAGTATTGTGAGCTTAACTCTACATGCGGTGTATACATATTTCCGTCATGATCAAAGGTGAGTTATTCACATATTCACGATTGGCCGGCCTGTGTGAGGTTGTTGTTTTGTTTTGTTTTTACAGAAACCTGTTGGGGCTGAATATTTGAAGTATGTGATGTTTTTCCATGCTGAAATGTTAAGTCTGTCACGGTTGGTATCTCTGCACCGCACTTGACTGCGATAAACTCTGATTTCAAAGTGGCGCACTGCCAGTGTTTTGGTATCGTGACATGTTACCTCACGCTCTCGCTGGAAACCGATGCAAATGAGCCACCTTGTGCCGGGGACACTTTAACCAAACGTCACCGTGCCGTGTGGGATTTGTTTCGAAATGCAGCTCGATTAAAAAAAAAAAAACTAAAAAAAAAGTTCACTCGTTGCAAGTTCGCTCCGGGTTCCCGCGTTTGCCGTTAATTATAATCCTGTCAGCACCGCGTTCCGTGTGCGAGGAGCGAGGGCTGCTGCTGTCGCCGGGCGCCTCGACAGTATATACCGCCGCGGCTGGCGCGCTACAGCTGCGGGTAGTGTGGGCTGGATGCACTCCCCTTCACCGGCAGGCAAAGGCTGCATTATGCAAATGGACAAACCAGAGGAAAAGGGAGAAAGAGGAGGGAGAACGAGACAAGAGACTAAGGGGGGGAAGAAAAGTGGTCAAAATAAAGCGAGCGATGGAGAGCTCGTGACTCGGAAGGGGGCGGGTTTAAGATCATCGGAAGAGGTTGGGGGGGGGGGGGGGGGGGGCAAGAGGAGTCACATCGTCTATACATGCGGGGGCGAACATGTTGACATCTCCTGCATTTAAATGCCCCCGCTTGCTCTCCTCCACTCGTCAGCTAAATTGGGCGAGACAAGTGTTTGGGAGAACCGGTTCAAATGGGAAAATCTCCATGAGAGGAAGAGTCGTGTTTTTTTTCCTCCGGGCCACATTGCAGGTTTGGGCAGCCTCTGTATTGTACCGCGTGCGTTTAACATCTATTCACCGGTCACGTTTTACGAGAGCACGGCTTTCCCTTCCTTCTTCCTTTTTTACATTCATTTCGACCTTTGACCCAAAATACCACACCTGCTGATGGAGCCGTGCTGCAGAAGTGAATAGACTCGGGGTTTAATAATGACACCATCAGGCACAGTGGCTCACAGATTGCTGCGCTAAGTGCCTTTGTGAAATGCCTTTCATATTCCAGCTCCGTCTTCACTGGGATTAAAGTATGGAAGCGTTTTACAGCGCTATCTAACGCAGGGCCCTAATGGTATGGCGTATAGAAAGAGAGAACGCCAAGTGAGCAAAGTGTGCGAAATATGTCAGCGCAGACTGTAAAGGCGATTGAGAAAGCTGGTATGGTAAGCACATTCTCAGCAGAAGAAAAGAAAAAAAACGTTTCAAGGTGCAAACACAGAAAAGAGACTGGTGGTTTTCAAAGCTTCAGTGATTCTGCTGCCTAAGGAAATGCACATGTACTAGTGGCGGGTTGCATTGTTTTTCAAAACTTATTCAATCTCAGAGTTGTTTGCAAAAATCTTTCTTTTTTTTTTTAATAGAAATCTGACCCTTCCATGTAGCATAAATACTTTTTTTTTACAACTAATATTGCTTTCCCAGGTAAACATTAGTTGTTTTGTGTTATTTTAATTTAATTAGAAAATTGCAAATTACAATGACATTAAAATTGGTTATCGATTGTGTACAAAAGTTACCAATCTACCAATCAACTCTTGGTAGATTATTGAAACTGGTTCCCTAACTCTAAACGTCATTGTGGCCCTAATGCATATGAGATGAGTTTTTTCTACACTGTTCTGTAATTGTTAGTTATATTCATGAATTCTTCCTTAAATTCGACTAACCATGTCTGCTGCATCAGTCCTTCTTCCTGGTTTGGCCAAAAGAGGTGGCTGAGGATGGAGCCTGCGGGCGTTACAGGCGTGTCACGAGGAGGGGTTCGGGTGGAGATGGGTTCATTTTGGCTCCGCAGGGACGGGGGACTGGGCCCCGGAGTTTTCGGTTCACTCTTTCAGCGTGCATCTGTGTCTTCCTTCTGTGCACTTCAAAATTTAAAATTAGACTTTAGTTCGAACGGGAGCAGCGGATCTGCAGCGTCACAGTCCGCGGGGACGCGGCGCTCTGCTGTAGCTCCATTTGTGATTTAAACACATTAGTCAACTTGTTTTTTTCGCATTCAAAATCTTAGCTGGCGGGTATTTCTCTCCCCTGGATGTTTGCTCCACATGTCTATTAGTTTGCATTGCATAGTGTCTCTCACTACACCTGACACGCTGCACTATGCCCGCTTTGTTTACCAGCATCATAGGTTTGGTGCTGTCTGGGTTGATGGATGTGTCCTGCAGGAGTTCCATTCTCCCCGACAGCCAGCACATCGACAAAAGCCACTGCATCTTAAAACAAGGACAGCTTGATTGATTCATTTCCGTGCTGTTGCCTTCATTTGTAATTACTGTTATATTTTTATGTCGTTACCACAACCTGCTCCCCCCACAGGCTGATGGATAATACATCTCTATCCACTCTTGCACTGGGCTTAATTGAGTCTCTGTGATGCAAATTCACTGAGTTTATTAAAGGCCGGGGTTTCAGATAGCGATAAAGGATCTGCCACCGCTGTCTGTCAGTTTTATGAGCTCAGGAATATGTGGCAAAGTACATAATCTCTGTTCCTCTTAACTTCCACCAACTTTCTCCCCAATATTCTTTCACAATTGAACGTCTTTAAACCAATTTAGTCTAAGGATGACTAAAAAATAGCTTTTTAAAAACCCTTTAAGCTACGGTAAGATCGAAAGGCAAAGTGAACCCTGTAGGTTATTTAGATATGACACACAAGTTACAATAGAAGGGGACCACGCAAAGTTTTATATCAACAAATGAACTGACTAAATGACTAATTGAAATCCAATTCAGGGGCCACAGCGGGCATGACTGGGTCGTCCCATTGCACCTTCAAACACGGCAGAGAAATGCTTACCTACATCACTGAGCAACAAAGGATCAAACGGGTGCATCGTTCTCGGACCAACCCATCCCGAGAGTCACCGCGTGCGAGTGATGAATCGCTTTTCAAAAAGAGAATATGGCAGCCGAACACCAAGGACAAAACATAGAGGAGTTCATCTTTAAATGTATGTATCAGGCCTCGACTCAATTAAATAGCTACTTGTACAAATGTTAAAAAAAAACTAAAAAGGCCTTAAAACTTCAGTTTTGTGAAATGAATGGACATCAGCAGTCTTAGCGGGTGGGGCAAATAAGGATGCAGCACCAAGAGTTTTCTTGTGAATACTGGACTGTTGGTTCAAGTGACAATCAGTGTCGTGTTTACTGCTTTCCCCACTGAGGCCAAAAAAGTCATTCAAAAACAATTTAAATTCCTTTTTTACAGGAGCAATCGCAACAGCGGCACGTGTTCAGGTTCATACTAGAGCCTGTCTAGCCATAATTTTATGTATTTTCTTATGCAGAACCGAACAACCGAGTATTGGTTGCATCTCCAAAGCCTGATATATCGTATTCCTCTGTGCCGGTTATTAACCAAAAACTATTAAAAACACATCAGTGAGCCGCACTTGCACCGGATGATATGTTCCTTCATCAACATGAACACAAACACTGAAGTCTCACTTATCCTGCTGTGGACTAATGGTTAATTAGACCAACTAGTTCATGCTTCACCATCAACTTATTGGATACTAAAAAAACTTCAAAATTATTATTTTGAAGTTTTCAAAATAATAATAACCCACTCGTTCACTTTTTTTGTGAACCGTCTGAAGAAGCAGATGGTTTTAATACTAGCAGAGTATGGCGCTAAAAGTGACTTTTCAATGTGAGAAATCACTGATTGCAGAGCTCTTGCTTCCTATCGCCTGCGGGTAAACTACAGTCATTTTGTGCCTTGAAAAGGTAAAAGCCTTTTGTTATTGCCCCTTTAAACTTGGACTTTTTTTTTTTTCAATCTGTGGGGTTTGTGCTGTTGCCACTTCTCTCATCATCCTTCTCTCTTGGCCATTCCTCCCATCTAAAGTGTTCCTGTGGTCTGTCCACCTCATTTCCACTGGGTCCATGCCTTAGGAAGACGAACGAGCTGTGTCTGATGTACAATCCTGCAGGTGAGAACACGGCCAAGAAAGCTCTGACTTTGCTGAATGAGAATCTAACAGATTGTAGGCCTGAGAACAGAGAACTCGCGGTCTCTCTCTGCACTCTTAAAGGTTCGGCAAAGGGGTGGAAATTATCGCTCTCATATCTGCCACCGCCCCAAAGACTGATGTTCACCTCACTGTCATTTATTCTACTCGACCTGCTAGTGCAGACAAGGTCAGTCTGGCTTGTCAGACCCCCCTCCTGGATCTGGATTGCTCTCCTGGACACTTCAGGATCCCAGAGTGGCTGGATGAAGCAGTGTCCCCCTGAATACATCAGACTCTCCACTCACTTAGCACCTGCAACTGCACAGCATTCGTCTTCTTGTGTTTTTGTGTGTGTGTCCGGGTGATGGAGCGAAGGGGGGAACGTTTGCCTGTGTACATGGTGAAGAGTGTAATTGCCAGGCCACTAATTCCTGCACTTGGACAGCCACTTGCTTCTTGCTGCCCTCTGTTTCCAGATTGACCTACAACTCTCAAGTCAATGTCTCCCTGCCTTCCTCTTCTTCCTCTTTGGGGATAATTACAGACTTCAGTCTCTCTCCTATGTGTGTGTGTGTGTGTGTGTGTGTTTAATCGCTTAGTCCTTCCATTTATTTGCGGATCCAATGAGCAAAGAATTAAAAGCATTTTGTCAAACACTGAGCCACTGAGTCGATATCTGGCCTCAGCACTCTGGAGGAGATGATGTTGTTGGACGGCCAATGGATTGGAGGGCCAGTCAGGCAGTGTGTGGGCTGTCAGAGCAAGACTGTGCTCACATGGCAATAAATCCCACCACATCCTGTTGCCCTCTGTCAGTTATGAGACATAATCCCTTTCTTTTCTGAAAGTCAAACAGCCTCTCCGTACAGCTCATCCACTGGAGTGCTGGGCTCAGGCACTGGTTTCCACCACAAAGAGCGGTGTTTTAGAAATAGCAATAACTATAATAACCGTTAAGTACAGGTTTATGACTGTCCAAAGCACTGGCTGGGAAATGTTGACACAAAATTTGAATGATATGCACTTATACTTCATCTATTTCAAATCAAATTTTCTCTAAAATATTAACTAAGTAGGTAGGATAAAGCATGTCCACATACGACCAGTACTTAAGTGTACTTGTCTGGAGCTTTTTTCATGGTACGAGGAGGGCCCCTTAGGAAAACTCGCCCACCAGCCTAAGCCGTGATATCGTAGACAACAGTGTCTTGTGATGAAAGTATTGGGGATGGTTGTTATCTTATCTTATTGTCACTCTCTTGTCTAAATGGGAGCCGGTCCATGCAGATACGTCCCAAACACTTATTCAAGTCATACAAGAAAAGCAGAGGCTGTTATAGCAACAGATTATTGCCCCTGGCAATTACCGTGATGTTGGTGAGGGGATGATGTTTTGGTTGTCCAGATACCTGAATTTCAACCAAATCGGATTTTATTCTTTCCTCAAGGGTTCAGATATTTTTTAACCATTCTAGCAAACTGACTTTACTGACGAACATGTTGGCAGGTCCGCTACTTTGGTCGAAGCAAAAAGTTTCAAAGAATGAATACTTTTCACCCATCTTCCTCACAGGGCCCCATTCATTACCCTATTGGGTTACGAAAAATGCAGCAGTTACAATCATGGGTTGTTTTCTCGGGCAAGTAAAGTATGGGGAGGGCAGGCCCTTAATTACTTCACATGTCATGCGTAATACCATGGAGCTAAGCTGATTGGGTAGGACACATTTCTTGCCTTATGTTTGACTGTCTGAGACGACATGGGGCTTGGTTATTGTTACTATGGTCACACTGATTCAGCATGATGGTCAGCATTTCACTGGGGTCCTCTGCTAGACATGCATGCTGTTTGAGTTGAGCTCTGCCCCCGCAGCTATTTCCAGAAAATAATGGTGTTGGTCCTCACAGGGATCCCACGGCTTGCCACTGGTCTAGAGACAGCATAGTCGCCATTGGCCCCACCAGCGAGTTCCAAGAAGCTCGACTCCAATGTGTGATTGAGGCGCTGCTCAAACGCCAGTTTCCACCTCTCAAGCAAGGAAGGAAAAAATTAACGGTGGATACTTGAGTGCTCCATGGAGGTCCGCCTCCTGAAGACTCAGCTCACCTCTCCACCTGTCCCAGCCCAATTTAATCCGACCAGCGCTACCATCATTACAATATGATGCCTCCCATTGGAAAGTCCTATTGTTTTGCCTGAAGGGCCCCTATGGTACTCCACTGCAGCTTGATACCTGACTTTAATTGGGTTTTTAGAGGCTGTTTATGCCTTCACACAACCCGACCCCTATTAATTTATCTACTTAATCTTTTCTTTTTTTTTTACAATGATACATTGGTATTGTACATCAATACAAAAAAGAGACCCAAAAAGGTGATTATGGAAAGTCTAGTAGTCATTCAACATTAATAATGCTTTAGCACAGTTTGCTCATGATAAACCAACGAGACACTTATTTCGATGTTTTTCACGTCCCCTTCTTTAACATTATTTGTCTTTAAAGGCATTGATGCTAATTTATTGCATGAGACAGCAATTGTTAAGTCTGATCACAACACAACAACCTGTACTGACAGTTTTATGTACTGTAATTTTGCATTTATTATTTCCAAATTACATCAAGATCAGCCTCACATTTGACATGAAATTTGACCTTGCTGCCATGAGAATAAAACATCTTAAAACCAGTTTCCTTCACTCTGTTATTCTCAAGTCTTTCACAGGTTATTTGTTTGTTATTGTTCGTGCGACTTCTCAAAGAGGGAACACATGGCGGTGCATCTGTTTTCTGATTATCCTTAATGGCATCTTGGCTCTGCTAACATTAGCATGAAGGTCACCAGGACATAGTGGTGGAAAGAAAAAAACCCCACACATAACTGACTTTGGAGATCCAGTCTAATCATGTTCACCCCCTGTCAATTTAATAAAATCAGGAAAGCAGCATGTCTTTCGTATATTCCTGTTATTTCATTTATTGCACCCTCAAGCACATATGAATAGAGAAGAAATTAGATGTATTGAGCTGTGAGGTTTGGATGTGGCGTATCAGAGCCAGGTAGAGAGCAACAGTGAGAGAGAAATGAGATCATCAAGAGAAACCCCAGAGGAGAGAGTGATACATGTGGCCAGCTCTCTGTTGTGAATTTATTTAAAAAACACGCCAAATACCACCGTGTCACAACATGAGCCTGAAAGTAAATACCTTCAATAATTCATACAAACGGCAGCGACTTGCTGTGATTTATTTGCTGTACTCCACTCTGCCTAAATTAGCCATAAAGAGCGATATAACATTTGCAGGCATTGCACAAATGATATGTAGGTTGTATGTTTTGTCATAACTGATGCCATTTATCTTGTAAAACTAAATGAGTAAGGCCTGACTTTAGGAGGCCTGCGTCTTTCTTTCTGCAGGGAATTAATTTCTTAATGTGGTTCCCAGCGTGTGCTCCTGTGATAAAATATGGGCCAATTCAGTGTTTCACTTTTACAGCCATATAAGAGCCAAACAATATTTATCCCCACGGTGTTTACACTCTGAGGCTCCTGTGCTTATCTGCTAACAAGCTGGACTCTTTATGTTTTTATAATTTCCAATTATTCTGATCAACTCTGACCGAATTCATGAATTTCCTTAAGTTTGGGCTATTAGTATTATGTCTTGCTACATGCACTTTGCTGCAGTAGGGTGTTGGATATTCCAATAATTACCCCTAAGGATCAATAGACTGATTTGATCAAAATTGTATGGATTAATACTGTAGTCATATAGTAGATAAAATACACTGAGCCTCACTTAGGAAATGCTCATACCCACAGATTTGATCTCGACCGGTGCATATGAGTTAAATCAGAACTTTGGTCATATTTTATATTTCAATTTAAGAACAAGTTATGACCCCTCATGAATCCATAAGAACAGATTCATGTTTTGGTTTGCGTTGTCCTGGGGCAAGAAACTATAAACACAGCTAAGGGACAATACTTTACATAAATATCATATCTGAGTGTTTTTTTGTTAACATCTGACATCATGAATCCAAATTGATTTATTCCTGCATACCACAAAATGAACCTGTAAATGGCAACACTGGAGTAATGTGATCTCCAGGATAGTTATCATTTGAGTAGCTGAAGAAAACAAACACATTGGCTTATCTGTACTTGTGGCGACGATTGTGTTGGTCAAACAGAAAGAAATTTTTAAATATAACATTTCAACATTCAAAAAAAAAAACACAGGCAGTGTGGCGTATGCAATGGCAAAATCTTACACCACAGTAAATGAACCAGGTGGAAATGGGGTCTGTCTTGGAGACAGCCAGAGTTACTGCATTACAAGACAGAGACATGACTTGTGTCTACAACAGCCTGATTCCCCTTCAATTTGTTCGGCTGGTGCCTCTTTCTTTAGTGCAATATCCACTCAGTGGCCACTTCATTAGTAACACCTGCCCGCTAAAGCAAACAGCCCGCTCTTCCAAACATCCCATTATGTGGCGATAGCTCGGAACACCCAGCATGCAAACGCAGTCAAGAGGTTCAGTTTGCTGTTTGACTAAATCTCAAAATGAGCCAGATGTCTCTCATCTACGTGACTCTTGAATGTGGTGGGTTTGCCGGTGCCAGACACAGGCGCCTCAATGTCATTAAACAGCTAAAACTCGAAGTTAACAGGGAATAGTGCGACACACAAACCAAATGTGTCTAGCAGCCGTTCATGGGGCTAAAACACTTGGGTCAGCAAGACGGGTCAGAGGGGACTTGTCAAAAGTGACAGGAAGGACACTGTTTTCGCAAATTCAAAATAATTCTGATTCCCAAGTGTGAAGTTGTGGATTTCGTCCATATGGACAGTCCCTGCATTTGTAACTCTGGCATGCCTTATGGACACCGATGCAAACATGACAAAGCAATGATTTTCGTGCAATTGGTTGAACAAATGATGGTACAATGCATCAGACAGTTAAAGCGATTTGGGTTAACTTTTGTTTTGTGTAGTCTATGTTGTAAATGGAAGCATTTCGGCATTTCATTTAATCCTATCACTCAATAAACTTTGTTTAATCATGATGTCCTGTATAAGGTATGTAATGGTAGACCATTGGAGTATTCCCTAGGGCTCAAACAACTTTTTTTCAATAGCTCTGAAGGGCAAATTGTGGATAGATCATGGAAAACCAAACCCCCCCAAAAAAACATGTTTTTGGCCTAATAAAAAACAACAGGAGATGAAAATGGATAGCTACGATGCATGTGGTGGAATAAAAGTTTGGCTGAGAGTTATCTAACTGATAGATAACACTATGTAAAGTTGTGAAGCCATTATAGCTACCCGTTTCAAGCTTCAACGGAACGTCTTTGTGCGCACAAGACCAGACAAAACCAGAGCTCTGACTGAGCAACACTTGTTTCATCCTGTGGTGTGAAAACACCTTGTGGAGTATCACTGATTTTGTCTCCCCCTCCTTCTTCTGCCTGCTGGCCCTCCGGAGCAGCAGAGGGTCCTCCTTCACACCCTTCTGCTCCCTGGCGCAAGCACCAACTGTGGAGCACACGTAATGGCCCGGGGCCTGTTCTCTATGCTCTCACCAGATGCCTCCACTAGAATCCTGTTCCCCGCAGAGCGAACTGTACATGTGAGGAAAATGCAGGCATGAAGCAGATGATGAGCAGGGAAACACTATCCAAACACTCCCTCCACATATTGAAGGGCACACGGACCCCTGGCCCTAATTCATGAGTCATACACTCAAAAACTGATCTCAAAACGGTCATATGGTCATTTCACTTTGTTTTTGCCCAGCACCAATCCCTTCTGCCAGAAAAATAGGTTTCTGCACTGCACGTGGTGTGAAAGAGAACTGTGCTGATGTAGCATTGCGCTCCTACCACACTTTCAGCAAGGGTGGATGTTCTTGGGGTGATGTCTGCCTAGTCGAAACCTGTCGACAGTACCAACAGTTCTTTTCCGTCTTTTTAACCGAAAACCAATGCGAAATCAAATGACATCACTCGACAATTCATCAGACTCCACACCGGGACAGTTCCCTTTAACTAGTATTGATGTGAAATCTGCCAGAATTATGAAAATGCAATTTTTCATTCAACTTGAGAGAAGAATAGAAGATTGAAGTTATTCAGACCATTTATAATCATGCAGAACAAAAAAAACATGAAGAACAAGAATATTAAAGTTAATAAAAAACATCATCCAGGACTAGGTTGTCAGGTGTTAATCAAGACATGCCTCACAGAATCTCATAATACAAATATACAAAACAATAAAATGAGAGATGGTGAAATATATAGACAAAAATATAGACCAGAGGAGACGACACTGAGGTAGGCAAATAGATATATAATGGTGTCTGTTGAATCCTTTTCTATATATTTTGGCAACGTAGCTATGGTATCGTCTGTGGTTAACAACACCATGCAGAAAAAATTAAAAATTTTAGACTGATACTTTGTTGGGGAGCACAGAACTGCTAAAACTTGCCTCTGTGTGAGTGTTGTGATAATAATACAAGTAACCAATCATGTTCTTCGTATGATTCTATTGTAGAGTTTCTCCTAATCTCCGACAGGCCTTGTTATAAAGGAAAGAGTAGTGTGTACAATGCTTAGCCGGGTTCGGAATGAAGATGTAAAAGAGATTCATGCTGAGACGGGAAGGGCTTGAAAGTGTGGGTTGAGCCAGGTGGAAATAAATATGGACTCTTATTTATAGTATGAGGAGCGGGCACATGCTCATTTTAGACTTACCCTTTGACGTAATGAGAGCAGAGGAACGAGAGGATCTGACTTACTAGTGAGAAAATTGCAAAACAAAAGTCCTAATGATGTCTTGAAAGGAGTCAGAGTTATGAACAATTGTAAAAAAGACTTTACCGAGGAGGATTGATGGAGTAAGTGGCTCAGATGAGATTTGTCAGCTGTGGAAAACATGAGTCTGATCGGTTCAACTGTGTTAAAAGCAATTTGTTTGTGGTGGGCAACACAAGAGGATAATGAGAATTTGTTGTTTACTTCGCTTTGAGTCGGTGATGCAGCCGTGAAGCTATAGAAGAAAATACAGCATGAGAAATCATGAGAAATTGATTGGACTGATTTTTAATAATATATATATAATTAAATGAGTATTAAACATCCCCAAAAGCTTATAAAAAATGAGAGGTTTCAAGACCAGATTGTATACATACATTATTCATTACAAAATACTCGCATAATACCGCATTTTGACCAAAATTACCTGGAACTTTTTCTCCCAGGAACCTTTTTTTTTAAAGGAACTAAGAGGTTCCTGCAGATTATTGTTTGAACATGGAGGATATTCAAAACAGATGACTGCTAGTCGGCATGCTATACTTAAAGGAAATAGATTTTCTGACCTTTTTGCTGAAGTAAACAGCGGGAGTACTCGACCAATCAGACATCTTACCCAAGGGTACCTGCACTTAAGTGCAGCCAGAGGTCATCGGCTTCCAGTGGTGCTTGGAGAGCAGTAACCACTTTGTGCCATTGCTCATCCTCTTCTCACAGCTTCATTACTGAGAAACTCAACAAGAATTGTTGTATTTGGGAAATAACACGCTGTCATGGAGACGGGCCGCTAATAAAGAAACACCAAAGCCCCCAGTCAGCGACGAATACCTCGGTATGAACACGTGAGTCTGGTCATTGGTTTTCCCCCCAAAAAAATAATTATGTAATGGGAAAAGTTTTTCCTTAAAAAGGTTACATTTTTGGGCTATAGTTCCATCCGCCCCCATTTTTTTTGGACTACCTCGAGAGCGCCCCCTACATAACCCAGGGTTGTTTGGGGGCACTGTCTCCAAAGGACATTATTACCGATTACCTTTTATTCCCAGTCAGTAATAAATCAGCAAAGTCAGAGGAATTTTAGCGGGCTGAATTTGTAAAGACTTTTAACTACTCATTTATTTATGTTAGGACGCCAAGATTACTGTACATTTAAATATTGTTTTACAAGCCTTTCAATGATTATATCTCAACATGTAATGATATTCCACATTCAAACATAGTTATTCAAATGCTTTCGACCTACTGATCACGAAAAACCCAAAAAGAGTTGTTAAAATATTGTGCATCTGGTCCAAATCCCACTTTTTTAGTCCGTCTGTGTGAACCTGTCCGTCTGTGTCTGCCCACTCATCCTGAGTGTCTGCCTATCAGCTTCCTAGCAAATTGCTGAGGGTGACAGCTTTTCGCCAAATGCCCAAAATGCTAATGGGTCTTTTTGTCTATTTAAATGACCTGTACAATCGCAATGCTCACACACATTCACTATTGCTGACTAATGTTGATAAGGGGCCCCGCTGACATCGCCTGTTTGGCTCCGGCCTCTAATTAAAAAACATCCGGGTGTCCGATTTCCCTCCACCTCTCCCCCCAACCGGCTGATCCATACAGAATTCCTGCGAGATTAAAAATGTTAAGTGGTTGGCTTGAGGCAGCCGCGGAGCCCTCATCGCTTCTAGTGGTGTTGTTTCATAAAAGTAATTCAGTTATTGATTCACCGGTCAAAAGTGATATGTGTCGGGGACTTGAGGACTCTGTCGAGGTTGATCTATAGTCGAGGTGAAGCTGAAAGAGACGCGCGCGTGGGCGATGCAGAGTGAAGCAGATGGGGAAGAGAAACACAAAGGAAGTTGGAATGATTAAGTCGGCAGAGACATGACAGGAGGTGCCTCACTTTCAGAAGAAGAAAAAAGTTGTTACCGGCTCCTTTCGCATGAACATCTAATAATTCCTACAGATACAGACAGAAGTGGCACCGCTGAACAATAACGTATAACGTTTCTGACAGGGTTGTTTTGAGGTGGTTGGGGGGGGAAATGCACTTTGCTGATGAATATGAACTTATTACCTGGAAAACAAAAAAGGGATGCAAATGAAAAGAGACTATGTTTCTGGAATCAAAGCTTTTATCGATCAAACGTTCATCAGACTTTGATGTAGCCTTCCATTTGAGACTAAAGCCAAGTCAAGAGCAAGAACGCTACGATCGACCCGTAGTACTAAATACCCCCGGGGCGCCCGCAGAGGTCCTGGATGCAAGTTATGAGCTGAGGTTGGCGTCGGGGGAATTGCTAATTGAGGTGATGAAAAGAGCACCGCTTTGTGATTGGCTGACGGAGAAATCACTTAAGAGCAACGTTAAACGCGCAAATCCGCTTTCCGGGTTCATTCAGGTTCCGTTCGCTGACTCTCATCCCAGTTCATAAGAGATGCTGTAAACGTGGCTCAACTTGGCTCAGACATAAGGGAGATTTTTTTTTTCTTCCCCCCCCCCCCTTTGGAAAACACGATGGCTTCCCAGGTGAAAAAACAAAACAATCCCGACATTACATCCTATTTTGTATGTAACTGTTCCCCAGCTGTCTTCATCGTTCATCTTAACACTTTACACCAATCGCACGCACCCACGCTTCTGTTGCATGTGATGCGCTCTCCTGTCACGCAACATTCACATTTTTGATGAAAACAGCCGTCCGGGGGTCCGTCAGGGGTTCGGCACTTCTGCATCCGGACTGGAGGAGCCCGGGAATGGAGCCACGACCCGCTCTATATTCACTACCTGCCACCTCAAAAAGAGGCAGAAACTGTCCGATGTCACTATTTTCAGTTACCTAACATAGAGCAGGGAGGGCGGGGGTTTGGTGTAGACAACGTCAATAACCTTGAAACCTACAGTTTTTTTCTTTTCGTTGAAATGTGCCCGAGTGGAGCTCACAGAATGAATCTTTTTCGAATGGGGAATCTGCTCCATCGTGGTCCGTGCTGTGATGATCTGAGCAGCTCTAACTGCAAATCAAGTCTTCAATAATTCTAAAATGAATATTGGGCCACGAGAGGAGCGTTTACTCAAATTGTTTTAGATTTCTGTAGGGAACAGCGGAGTGGGGAAAGCAACACATGCAGGCATTTGTTATTATATTACAGTACTTTATGTGATCTACTCCTGCTCACTGTTCTCCCCTCTCTCCTCTTCTCTTCCTCTTCCCTCGCTCTCAGCTCCACCCTTCTACTCCTGGAAATCTCCTCCACTGAGAGGAGGAAAAACCTTGAATGTGTAAAAAAAAAGACCAAAAAAAAAGGGATGAAATGTTTGTCTTACTATATCTTACGTCTGCTTTCTGGCGCCTCGGCTCTGCTTTTCTCTTCTGCGCTCGTTCTGGTCAAAATGTTTTCATCTCTTTTCCCGCCCTCTTCTTTCCATTTCCTTATTCTCTCTTTTAAACTTTCACTCGCTATTTTTTTCCCTCCTACCTTTCACATGGTATGTTTTTATGAATTCTGAATGGACGGTCAGATGTGTCCGACGCAGGGGCTTTTAAACAGGGTAGGGCAAAGCAGGCAATTGCCCGGGGGCCCCGAGTTGAATGGGGGCCCCCCAAGAGTGGCTGATTACGCTAGTCCACAGCAACGACAATTTGGTGTACGAGACTGACAAAAAACTAACAAGGCCCCTGGTTTGATATAGGGCCCCCTAGGTCTCTTTTGCCCGGGGCCCCCATAGGCCCTTGAAACGCCCTTGGTTCGACGTAACACCATGGCTGAAATACGTCTGGTGTCAGCAGTCACGGTAAAAGACAGGAGGAACAATCCAACAGAGCCAATAAGGAGCTGACTGTGGAGTGGGGCGATAAAATATGTCTTCGAGCTAAAGACGGCAACCCCCTTAAAAGTGGAGTATTGCATGACGCAACCTCAAATGGATGGATGGATGGAGGCCAAGAAAAGTCAGCAAAGGGAAAAAATGAGCAGAGGTATTTAGAGATCGAAATGTCAAAAGGGTTTCCAACCGCGGCACGTCCATCGACCCAGTTTCTCTGGGTTAGAGTCGGTATTTTTGCGGGCTCCACTTCTTGATAACATTGATCCTGTTGTGTGACTGACATCCTAACGTGAGTCAGGCTTCTGTGTCAGGATTATTGATCATGTATGTCTGATAAAGAATCACGAGACACCCAGGACACTGTAATGTGTGATGCAGCAGTTTTGAATTATTATATTCAAGTGGCTGTGAGGTTTGCTCCGGTCGGGCCATTGAAACACTTTTTTCTGCGTATAATCCTTAAAATGAAATTAATTATTTCCACTTGAGAAAAATCGGGGATGCAGACAAATGCCTGAATGATACAGACAATTCATGCAAAGTAGCAAAACAGAAAAAGAAAACTCCTCTCAGGAAGACGACGTGCTGTGTCTCCGGTCATGTGGTTGGTGAATGAGAAAAATGATGCAATGCACTATTTACCCAAAAAGTTTATCCATCCCATCTTCAGCATTTCCAAACTTTTCTTCCAACCCCAGTTATAAATCTACTTTAAATTGACCTTCATCTACCTACAAAGACACTTTGAACCGAACGATATTAAAATGAATCGATCAAATTTTAACACGTGGTCTTGGATGAAGGAGAAGGGATTTGAAAACTTGACAATGAGCAGTGAGAAGGAGAGAAACCTTAAGCCTTCTATAACTTATCTCCTGCTTACCCAACAACACACAGTCTGCTGTTATAACAACACTCTGCCACTACTTCCTGTTTGATTTTTGGGCTCGGGGACTCACGCCGGATCTCACGCCATCGCAGCCGGTCAAGAGTGTTGCGCAGCTTCGCCGGAGTGCGCACGGGCAGAGAAGACGGTGAGTCATCGTTGCCTCTCCACAGGCGAGCTCTCTTTTAAGTTTGGCATCTTTTTCTTTGCACCGTCTCCGTCTCGCGCCGTCTTCCGAAACCCCATCCTCAGACCGCCCGAGCGTGGGGTTGGCTCGACCGAATCTTTGTGACCATGCGTCCGGTGGGAAGGAGTCAGTAGGATTCCCCTGGCGACTGTCGGCGCCTTTTCCGATCTGATGACTACGAAAGTCGCAAACACCCACACTGCGCCTCACAAGGAAACAAGTTTTTTGTTTTGTTCCCTGTTGGCCACCAACCCGGTAATGTTGAGTTGCTTCTTTGACCTTTGTGACACAAGAGAAAGTTGACAAAATCCAGAGGGACTTCGACATATGGTTCTGTCTTTCAGTGCGCACCCAAATCTGTGACTTGTTGCTGTTCATTAACAACGGAGCACTGATTTAGTCACATGCATGGTGTGCGCCATATGGTGGCAAAAAGGAAGACACTCTCCGGAGGAGGGATGGACGCCGGGGCGTCGGAGGTTTGATACGATCTCCTTCAGGCTGATGTCACAGAAAAGGGGAAGGAGAGACTTCTCCAAGTCCTTTTTTTTTCTTTCTTCTTTTTGAAGCTGGTATCACTGGAGACCGAGGGTCTGAAGAGCTGACAATTAAAAGCATCCCCTTCAAAAGGCACGACTTCAATCAATGAGCGCTAATCAGAGCTGCCCGGATCCCTTCGTGTCGCCGAGATCCCGCCGCCTCCAGCGCTGCTGAGGAGATTGATCACCGTAATCCGCTGCCACATCTTTGGACAAATCACTGACTAATTGCGCACGCGATGGAGAACAGAGATGTGAAACGAGAGGAAAAGGGCAAAGGGAAGACGAGAAGTGTCCAGTCATTAGCGATCAGAGCATGGCTCCGGGACTGTCAGACTGTGGCTGCTTATTAAATGTGCACACTCACAACCCCCGGGTACAGTACATCCTCACCTCACTAATCTGATTCATCCGTCCCTCTGAGTGCGCGAGGTCCTGCTGTTCCCGACTCTGTTTCATGCTGGCCCTGCCAAAACTCTTGCCAGGTCTGCCACAGTGTCTGTCTGTGTGTGTGTGTGTGTGTGTGTGTGTGTGTGTCTATCTTTATATGCATGAGTAAGTGTGTGCCATGTGTCAGAGAGCCCCCGAATCGAGGCTGTGCAGTTCATCTGTTGTGAAGAGACCAGCATATGCGTATGAATCTTGTGCCATATGAACACATATGTAAAAAATTGACTGGGGTTCGGACTATAGAGCAATCGGAGCAATTTGAGGCGGCATTTAACAACAGAAGAAGAAGAAACGAAGGAAGCCGCGGTACAACACCATATGGAGGGAGGCGGAGACCGAAACGGAATTTGACTATACAATGTTCTTGCCGTGTTCTGATTGATATACGTTCTGACTGATGTACGATGTTCTTTCTTCTTTATAGGATGTTTTTCTTTGCCACTGTGCGACCTGACCCATGGGGCCTTGGGAGCAGCCGTATACACAGGTGCGGTCATATCTCATACGGCCTGTCCGCCCTTCCCCCTTACCGAATCCATTTCCTCCCATAACTTATCTCGGTGCTTTTCTTTTTTCCTTTCTCACAGTGTTGCCACTATAAGAATATACTCCGACAAAGCTTCTTGGTCAGACATCGCAGACTCCGTTTAGATGCTGCGATCCCTTTGCAAAGGTAAGTTCATTTTTGCGATAAAAGAATATTTGCATTTACAATCTTTATTTCAGATTCCCACCACAGGGCGGGATATTTAAACTGACATTTTTGCATGATTGCTAGAGATGGAAAACCAGTGTTGCCACATTGGACTTCACCAAAAATTGATCCAAAGAGAAATTAGACATTAAGTAGACTTCACCAATTAGCACAATGACCCTTAAATTTCCCATATGATTTTTTTTCCCCCTGTTCAGTTTGTAAGAAAGTGTCATTAATTAAAATCTTACCAAACGTTTAAGGGTGCAAAGCTTAAAGTCCGACTATTTGAAATCAGCAAGCATATTTTGATTAGATGAATAAAGCCAATTCAAATATATAAAACTCTCTTTCCATAGCGATGGTGGTCTGGAGACATTATTGGATATTAGATGAAAGGACATGACATTTCAGTTCAAAACAGTACTTTTGTTCCAAGGTGGACGTGTTCATCTGTCCACGACTTGCACATCAGGTCAGGAGCCTTCATGAATTTTCATTCGCACCTAAGAGAAAAACAACAATGTAAGTGAAATGCCACAAATTCTCTGAAATATCTTCTCAGTACTTGCTCATAAAAACAGATCTCTTTGTGTGTGTGTGTGTGTGTGTGTGTGTGTGTGTGTCAGGTTTAGCAATTGCTGAAACACAAATGATCTCTGAAAGCTTTTAAAGGCGTGAGAAATGAAGGCTGCTTCACACATTACAGCTGCAATTCTTCACACAAGTGGGCGCATTTACTTTTTTGCCCCTTTGCCTTTTTCCGGTTGACAAATTGCTGTGTTCAAATCTGGACATTCTCCACAAAATTTGGGAGCTGGCGAGGAAGTGGAACACGCCATGTGAGCTGACTGCTGATGTACAGGTCCCGGCGGGCGATGCGACCCGTGGCCAGAGGAATTCTCCTTTCACCTATCTGTCGGGCGTTTCTCCTGCCGCCTGTGTTTGTGTGCGCGTACTGTGTTTATGAAGCAACGCCTGCGAGCTCTCTGGCTGCACGGCCATGAAAGAATGCTGCACCACCACTGCGGCATCTGTTAACGCATAACATCGACATGCATGTGTACCGCTTTTCCAAACCGATGCATAAAGAAAGAGGGAAATACAGACAGAAGAAAAAACAGAAGTAGAATGCATATTAAATCAATATAAAGCCAAAGGAAACCACACGGGTTTCAAAGCACTGGCTTTTGACTTCCGTCGAGGAGGCGAGAAGAAACCACCACAAACACAATCGCCCCGTTTATTATCTGCCTCAAAACTTGGAACCGTGGTTAGTGTCCGGTCAGTGTTGGATAAATTATACGATTCTAGTATTCTTAGGTCACCCCTATCGCACTGTCCCACTGAGAAGAAATGAATACAACTCTCGTCCTCGACTGTCCCGACCTCGGCTTCCCCCGACTCGCGGCATCTGCACCACTCGATATGTGAAACACAAATGTGATGGCCAGGCCGGGTGACCTACACGCAACTTCAGGCATCACAATTCGTCGACTTCATCTCGACAATAATTCATTCTTACGTCGCTCACGCGAGGCACGGGCTTTCTCCGGAAAGCTAATACATAGACAGCAAGAGATCGTTTCTTGAGAGACACCTGCATTCTCTTTGAAAACATTACCAGTCGAGAATGCGGAAATACAAATCCTCTTTGGCCACATTCAAATCCGATGGCCCGCCTGTACAAATACCTGCCCATACTGTAGCCCATTGAACATTCAGCGTGAGTTTCCATCATGACACTTTCCCAGAGGCCTTTCCTCCATGACAGGAGGAAAAAAAACGTCTTGTGTGTGTGTGTGTGTGTGTGTGTGTGTGTGCGTGTAGCAACGAGTGCATCTGCGAGCAGGAGAACTTGTGTGTGTGACCATATGTGTCTACAATACAGCCAGAGTGAGGCAGTCGGCCAAGCTAAGGCAGCGCTCAGCCCACAGCAGCTGTTTGGCAAACAGGCAAAATGCCACCGCGAAGAAAATAAATAATCCATGCCTTTAATTAGTAACCCCTGCGGCCGCCGCCGTCCGCCATCTCCTCCTCTTGATCTCCTTCCCTTTTTTCTTTTTTTTTGATGTCAAGGGGCCGGAGACAGGAGTCAGTTTTCAAAGGGAATCCGAGAGCCGCCCCCTCCGTAGTTCAAGGGTGATCGCGACGCAAAGCCGTCGGCCTCCTCTGCTCAATGGGCTGCGGCGTGTTTGCACCCGACGTCGACGGAGAGAAAAAAGTGTCAGGGTTGTCAAGTGCTGCGGAGGCGAGGCGACAGCAGCCCCGGGGGGCGGGGGGGGGGGGCAGGAAGAGACTTTGTAAATGATTTCGGTCGACAGCCTTGTGATGGGACGAAGGATGGCGGCGACACATTTTTTACTGTGGCGGTGACACACCGTGATGCTGATGCTGATGCTGCTGTGTCTTTGTAGGCTAAAGTTCGGGCCGATTTTCCAGCTAATCGGTAACCGTGCTTGAGACAAGAATTATTATTGATCTGGGGGTCACGATTGAGCTGCTGCCGCGGCAGCAGAGGTCACGATTGAGCTGCTGCCGCAGGCTTAATATACAGTAGAATACAAAGAGAAAAACTAAATGTATCGGCCAGCCAAAGTGAGAGGTCGTAAACCACAACACGATACATTACAGTTTTTCTCAATTGCTTAAACTCTTTTTCTTACATCATGATACCACTATTTTCACTTAGGAATATTTCTTCCAGCACTCTGTGTTTTGTTTTTTATGGGGGGGGGAAATGCTATTTACCAAACGTATAGCTCTTATTACACAGATGTGTCTTCCGTGAAGTTTTTTTTTTCTTCTTCTAGTCTTCTTGTGAAGCTTAGGCCAGGACAGAAATGGTCTGAAGCCCACTGAGGCATTTTTGCTCCTTCAATTTGTGCCTTTCTGTTTACGTGATATTTCTATGTAAATATGTCATACTACATATATATGTAAATGTGTGTATTAAATATTGCCATGCAAATATAAGGAGGTGGCAGTATGAATTCAGATCATTGATGCAGAATATATGCCTGCATAAAATGTTGAAAAACATGTTGGATTTTACACAGCATTACAGTTGTGGATATATGGCGACTGAAGAAAGCAGTATTTTCCAAAAGAAAAATATATATATATATATATATATTTCATATACTAAAAGGAGTGGTGGGGGGAGTACAATAACAAATATCATAACTACAAAAGATTCTGTACTTTTGATTGAGGCAAATAATGACTGTTTTGACATCTGTCTTGCCGACAGATAAGATGAAAAAAGATTTAAAGCATTGCACATTTAAAATAACAAATCAATACTAAGAACGATATGATAATTTTTTTCACATAAAGAGTATATATACAGACAATAACTTCATTATTTTATAATTGGAATTTAGAAAACTTTTTTTTACGAGATTTTATTCCCCGATATCCATTAATGAATCACCCCATTACTGTAACTGAAATACATTTTTAAAAATGACCATAGAGAGATATACTCTCCCACAACATCCTACATCAAACCAGATCAGTTCAAACCATAACCCCTTTCGAGAACAAGTAAAACAGAATCAAGTCAGTTTCATGTACCGCCCCTCAGAGGGATCCTCGTCTACATGAGGCCCTGTATGGAAGGCGTCCGAGCCTCCTCGTCCCTCCCGCTGCAGAGATTTGACTCCTCGCCGTTCGACCGCAGGTCCCACACCTATCCACCATCCCCATCATGGTCCATTTCTCCAGGTCGCTCCATCTGACCGGGCCTGTTGCTGATTTATTATTCCGGCTCACCAGTGGCGACCTGTGGTCGGCTGCTCCGTGGGGACCATTTGATGATCGATGGGAGCCCGGAGGTCACGCGAGGATGGGGTGCCAAGGAGATGCTTGGTATTCATCAGACTTCCCGAAAACCAGCTTGATACTTCCGAAAACCGATTTAACTCAGGAGAGATGGGGGTGACTGATTTATTATAAACAGCAACAACAACAAAATAAAGACAAAATAGGTGGAGATCAGAAAACCGAAATCTGATCAAATATTCTTATATTGTACCTCCAGTCAATAGGTGGCCTTGATTATAAAAATGCAGCTCCATATCATTTTTAAGTAACAAAGGTCACTCCTTGATCGAAACAACTGCAAAGTAAAAACAAATTTAAAATAATAGCTAGGGTAAATATGGAGCATGTGCTGGGGCTTGCAAACAGGAAACAGCATAAATAACAAATTAATGAGGAGGGAGATGTCCTACTAAAATATGATAAAATACACTTATGAAACTGGAGAAATTAGGAATAACAGCCTGTTTTGGGGTAAAAAAAAAAACCAAAGCAAAAGGGGGAGGCTTGCTTCCCTCTGCAGCTGAGATGAATAAAGAGCCATGCCAGTATTTTTAGGAATATTTGAGGAGACTGTCATATTCAGACTCTGGCTGGATTTGGTGTGTATCTAGACGCATGGAGCCTTGGGCCTGGTTCCAGTGCAAACCCCATGGATCATGTGGCAGCGTTGGGGTGATTTATGAATAAGAAATTCAGCAGGCCTAGTGGAGTGATGCTATATCCATGGTGCTAAAAAAAAATTATTCTGGCATGGTAAATTAGCATTTAACCTCTTGTTTTGTTGTGTATGATCATATCGCCAATGTGTCCACGAGAGAAAAGGACAAGGCTAAAAGATTAAAACAACCTTGCAAAATGCGGTGATGCAGTCCCACATTCCCTCTCGTAAACGTTAAGATGGACAGCGCGGCTCCACTTCCTCCCGTTCAAAAATGAAGCCAAAATATCCTGGATAGGGTTTCGGCCGTCTCGCACTGGTGACGTCATTTGTAGCCAGAGTCAACGCATGCATTGCTCCGTCACGCGCGCTCGACCAATCGTAAGTCAGTCCCAGCTGCCGAGCATGACGTTTCACTAGTTTGTATAGCATCAAATAACTTTTTTAAAACCAAACTTTGGAAGAAAGCATGACCACTTCAACATACATCAGTGTGAGGTGTACAGTGTAATGTGTGAATGTTTGATGTGTACTTGCAGAAAATGTAGCGTCATTTCAAAAGAAGACAACCTCCTGCTGCCAGCGTTTCCACAACAACAGTCGACATGTCCGGACTAAAAGTTTCATCTCACACATAACCCTTGTGCAGGCAACATGTCTGATATTTTCTATTTCTCTCAGCTCCTACATTAGCTGTCATGTTTGTTCTTCCTGTTGTTGCCATAGGAGCAAGATCAGTGCAGAAAAATCACAGCTGTCGACACGAGTTGAGGACAAGAGGCTCTTGAGCTGCCCAATTGATCAAAACAATATACTGGGGGGGGGAGAGAAAATGTAAAGTGAATGGTTTAATCATTTATTTATTCCATTGAGGAGTTAATATGCGATTGCCACTATGCAGCCTTATTATTGCGCTGAATAGTATAATATCCGTCTGAATCCCAACACATTAGCAGAATAAGAAATGGAGAGCCAGTTTCATCAGAATCTGTTCTTCCCTCATTAGCATGCAGATTTATGCAGCCAGGGCTCTTAAATCTAATTAAATCCTCTCCATAGGAAGGTCCTGTGGTGCAGCTTCTATCGTGTTGCTGAGTTATGTTCACGAGAATGTGTTCAAACAAACAGATGCCCCCGAGAAGAGCGGCATAAACAATAAATAACTAGCTGTCAGCTATTCCTGATTACTGCATTCCAAAGTGGTTGTCTGTCAAAAATAAGTCACATAACGTAAAATGTTTTCAAACTCAACATGGGTAAACTTCATTTGGTCAACGACCAGAAATGTGTTTTTGATCTATTGTGAGTACTAAGGAGATTAGTCGCACAGTCACAACAGGGGAGCAGACAGCCAACTTTTTTTGACATTTAATGTCATAATCATGTTTAAAACTCTTTGGTGAAGTTATTACAGTTTTTGCCAGGAGGTGACTTACAGTTGTGTGTGTGTGAGTCCATATCCGAGGCCTGAGCAGGGATTCAACGTCCTTGGCCTCATGTGGATACACGGGGGATGTGATCATACCCTAAAAAAACACTGCTAATTTAACATGCCAGAATTAAATCCCCCTTCAAACTCTTACTCAAAAATGTGATTATTTCACAGAAAATAATCTCAGACTGCATCGGCACACTGTGATGTCAACATGGTGGTCCCGAGCCGCATCAGTTCTAGGCATTAGCTCCGGTCACGCCCGAAGCTGGAACTTCTGAAGACAAGGCGGCCCTGTATTCCTGATAACTGTCAACTATCAAACTTTGTACATCCACACAAGCAAAAAGCAAAACAATAATAAGAATAACAGTACAAATCACAGACCTTGAATTTAATGAAACGCTTTTCCAATTATCAGATAAAAAGTCTCCCTTTTCAAGAAAACCTTAAATAATTGTTGAAATTACTTTCCTTCCCACGTATTTATTGTATCAGTGGTTCAATTAACTGTAGATTAAAAAATGAACTTGCCTTAAAAGATCAGCAGCCTTCAGTAAATGTACAACAGCCCTGGGTACTCAGGTGCACAGTCATCCTCAGTGTCTGCTTCCAATTTTCAATGGCCGAGGTTTCACCAGGACAAAATCTGGATCAGCAGGTTCAACATTGACCTTATCATCATCAGTTCAGTAATAGCTGTATGAAAATGGTAGAGTACTTCAGCAGATTTAGTGATACGGTACATATGAAGTTCACTGTCTAACTATATAACAAACCCATGCTATGCAGCCTGGTGAGCACAGTGTGTCCATTTCAATTTATTGCTAAATGTTTATTTCTAATCTATGACTATGCAGTTAAACTCCACAAAGGATGCCCCCTTGTCACCAATCCTGTTGGATTTTCACAGACAGGTTTTCCTGGCAAAGCTGAGGTGCAGAGAGTGCGCGGTTTGAGAACCTCAGAATTTTATCCCTGCTCTTTGCAGATGATGTGACTCTTTTGAGTTCATCAGACTGTGAGTGTGAAGCGGTTGGGATGAGAATCCAAACCTCCAAGTCCGAGGCCATGGATCTCTGACAGTGGATTGCTCTGACCGTGCGGGGGGGAGTTGCTGCCCAAAGTGAAGTAGTTCAAGTGTCTCAGGGTCTTCTTCACTCGTGAGGGGAAGATGGACAGGCAGGAGATGGACAGGCAGATTGGTGCAACGACAGCAGTAGTTGTGGCATTGTACTGAAGAGTGAGCCGAGCCCGAAGGCAAGGCTTTTCGATTTACCAATCGATCTACTTTCGATCCTCTCCTATGGTCATGAGCCTTGGGTAGTGACTGAAAGAATGAGATTGCAGATATAAGCTGCAGAAAAATGTCTTTCTTCGTAAGGTGGCTGGGAAGAGATCCCGAGGTTGATCCAGATTTCGTTGCAGGGATTGTATATCTTATCTGGCCTGGGAACGCCTCGGGAAACCCCAGGAGTACCTGGAAAATGTTGCTGGCGAGAGTGATGTCCGGAACACCCTTCTTAGCCTGCTGCCACTACTACCCCACCTTGGTTAAGCAGGAAGGAAATGTGTGTGTGCATGGATGAATGGATGGACACACTACACAGTTCTTTTTCTCTACTGCATTGCTGTGAAGCATCAGTCCTCCACACACTCTGCAATGATGAATTGAAGGAAACTCGTCAATGATTTCTGCTTTCTGCTCACACCATCAGGGTGTGAGTCTGCACATACAGGCTGCAGCAAAAACAAAATCGGCCATGTGTGTCATAGGGACTATGATGCTCCCGTGCTTGGCTGGGAATTCTCCTCTCAGCACACACATGTAGCAGCTGTTAAAGGAGGCTTAGCAATCATACCGTCATACTTCTGCTTTCTCCCGGTAGCTTTTGACCACACCATCTCGATTATTACCCCCTAAATTAAAGTCTAGTATGAGGTGGAAGGAAGACCTGCTGAAGGGTCCGTCATGCCTGTGTACCTGAAATCCTGCATGTACCAGGATATCAAGTATTTAGCCGTAATGGAATTTTTAAGCCCCCTCAAACAGCTGCAACATCTGTGTCATGTGATAGGACATGCTGTGCGTCAAAAGCACATCATTTAGCACAGTGGGGGACATTTAGTAAGACTGTGTACTGATATGTGGATAATGATGCATTCACAGACTGTTTTTTAGGTTCATCACCAGTATTGAAACACATTGAAGTGGTAGACGAGTGATATGTGAATACAGTATGTGTTTGCTCTGTATCAAAACAGAGAGACTAGAAAAATGTCTGGGAACTATGTCTTGATGTATGGTGCGTGGAAGAGCAGAGGAGGGAAGGAAGAAGCAAAAGTACTGTCTGTGTATGTATAAGTTGTGCTGGACAAGAGCAAACAAGTCGGGACAATTGCCACCAGTGAAACACAACAGCACATCTAACAAGTGAACACAGTTTCAAGCCAGTGAAAACCTTTTTCCTGTGTAATGATGGCCAATTTTGACAGCTGTTGAAATCCATTGCGAGTTGTTCCAAGAAAAACTAAATTTTCTCCACACAGCCATTGAGCTGTGCCGCACAGTGTTCATTTCAGATTAGCCAAGGAGTTCTTCTGGCAGTGCAGGGTGCAAGTGATACCGAGTCAACTTGGTGAAATGAGGACAAATCCGGCCCGCTGGATGGAAAGAGGGGTAGACAGAGGGAAGGACAAACAGGAAGAGAGGGGAGAGTGAAGGAGACACAGGAGCCGCGGTTGAATAATGATGCGGAACTCAACAGTCTGCTTTGTTGTCTGAATAAATGCAACACTTCAAAAGCAGTGCCGCGTGTCCTACAAATTGAATGAAGGCACCAGCTGATGGTGTGAAAAACACAGTCACTGGTCTTTTGGTCAAGTCCTGAGAATAAGACTTTTGTCACAGCTCCTGCTGTGAGTTAGATTTTCCCTTCCCTGTTTCCGCTGTTTCTCTTTCTCTTTCTCTCTAACTGGTAGAAACTCAGTCATTATAAGCATTTTAAATGATCTCCTTTGAACCATTGATAGAAGTGACTGCACAGCCCTGTTCACTGTCGTTCACCGTTTAGAAACCTCCATAGGTCTTAGCGGGACTTCATTAAACCTTCTAAGTAACCTCTTGACAGAACCTTCTCTGTTGTCATAGCAAATTCCTGCTCCTCTGTTAACCATTTTAATTGTGGGGTTCCTCAAGGCTCTATTCTTGGCCCACTTAGAGACCCCAAACTGTGGAGCTGTCCACCTATTGAGATTTGACAGATTTGTCATTTAATGAGCGTTTATTAATGTTTGGAATCTCAAGGACAGAACATGGACAAAATAAGTCTTATCTATATAGATGAACAGGTACCACGAGAGGTAAAAGAGAAATGCTTTTTATTTGTGCGTTATATGGATGAACTCACCCTTTATATTTCAACACAAGATAAAGTCATGGCTGCTTTTCAGCATGCACGTCAGTCCGGACAGAGCATTGAGGCAATTACCCTATTTATTATCGATTCTTTTCACTAATAGTGAGCTTCTACGAGGTGAAAAGTAGAGAGGAAAGTGTAGACAGCAGAGAAGGAGAGCAGTCACGCTAAATAAATCGACTCCAGCTTCCTGCAGACATGAAACAGGCTGCTGCCTTCCACCAGAGCTACATGTCCTGGGGTGAGAGCTGCTCCTGCCTGTGACACCCCTTGTTAAAAAACACACGGTTTGTGTGTGTGTGTGTGTGTGTGTGTGTGTGTGTGTGTGTGTGTGTGTGTGTGTGTGTGTGTGTGCATAAGTTACCAGGAACCCACGCACCCCATTTATGGATAAGTGTTGACAGGTGTAGAGCACAGTCCTCCGTGTTTGAATTGGAAATTCTCAGGAGCGCGGTAATACTTGTGCCTTGGAGACCTCATCTAATCTGACTGAGCCTATCGACCCACGTTACAAGCCGAACAAAATCCCCAGAACCAAGATGTTTATATAGAAATTGATTAAATTCTGGCCAAAACAGAGCGTGTATCATAAAACTGAGATCAATAGTGCTCATTCTTTTGAGATACGAAATGCAGATTTGAGTCGTGTTGGACAGGTGGAGGCCGAGGCAACATTGGAGTTTTTTTTTTCAATACAATGAGGAGCTGAGAAATGGTACCGATTTCATCGTGAAGGGGTCTTTTCTTTTCATGATCCGCTGTAGCACACAGTCAAATGGTTTTGTAGGCTGTGAAGCCGAGGCGGAGGCTGTCTGAGGTTGCTCTCTTCATCAGCTGCCTTCTCTGTCTTAACACTGGCAGCCGAGACTGATACACGATGCCTGGAAAAGGGAATTCAGCTGTCACAGAGACCCCAAATATAACCTGAAGAAACCTCCATTCTCCAGTTCTCTGCCTGCCTCCGTCTCTCCCGCCCTCCCTCTCCCTCTCCCGGCTCTCAGTTGTACATCCTCTCATCCTCTTCTCTCGGGCTCTTTCCAGGTTTAAAACACACTTGCAAATGCAAAGAGAGCCATCAATTTTTCAAGGGTTTGACGAGACCCACCTCTCCCCGTGACATGCTGCCGGGGTAGTGAAAAAGCTCACCTATGCAACTGCCAACGGGAAGCGCTTTCTTGGATGCCTCCCACTCGGAGGCTTCTTAATAGGAAGCTTGGCTTCCTTCCATCTGCCAACTTTCTCAAGCGGCAGATCTTGAAGAATAGCAAAACACCAAAGAGAGGGACCGGCGGGGATGCTGCTGCTGATTATTTCTGCTTCCCCATCAGAGTTCTCCTTTTTGTTCTGCAACTGATACAGTCATTCCCCCCCCCCCCCCCAAAGTGCCTTCACATTGATGTGGCAATTTGTACGGTCAGATGAACTGAAAAAAAAAATGAATATACTCAGATTTAGGTTTTAATGAGGATGGCTTTAACGTCCTGTTTTCTCTGTCATTGTGACCCTAAAAGCCACCTAACAAACTGCAAATGAGCTTTATATGTATATGTTCAACAAGCATGTGTTCACTTTGCATATGTTAGCAGAGAGATGTATAATCAGTTCCCTATGTTGAGCCCTAATGAGTGTGTTAAAGCCCCGCTCACAATATGCCTTGCTTTATGGAGAACCGCTAATTACACAGCCATGAACAGTGGCGCTAGTAGGAGATTAAAAAATGGTTAGTTTGACTGAACAGAACTCAATTGGGAGCAGCAATATCCATATGCACTAATCCATTCTGCCACAGCAGCACAGTTGGAGGATAAAGAGCTGAGTATTTTGTTATTGCTTACTTAAGACCTTCATGTACGAATCTCTGTGTCTCCTCTGCATCTGTGGCACGGCAGTTCGGAGGAAACACGGCTTTCATTGGACGGCAACATTCGTGTACACTCCGAAAACATTGTGCATTTCATACACAACGGAAAACCAGGCCCACAACCACATTCCACGTCATCCAATCAATCGAGAGTACCCTATGTGGGCAGCTGTGGCTCAGGAGGTAGAGCGGGCCGTTCACTAATCACCAGGTTGGTAGCTTGATTTGGGGCTCCTCCAGTCCGCAGCTCCTGGTGGCTGTGCCATCAGTGCGTGGATGGATGATCGGCGTACAATTTATAGATACTGCATGAATGCGTGTGTGAAAGGGTGAATGTGACACGCGGGGTTCAGTGCCCAGAAACTCCGTTTCAAGCCCGTTGTCTGTTGATGCATAAGGGCCCACAGAGCGTTATGGGTTTGAAGTCCCAATTAACTTTTTAAGTATCTGTCGCTGACCTTAAGAAAGGCGCCTTTGCTGCCTTAGCCGAGCCACGGGCGTGTGTCTAGATGCAAATCCTTGCTCTTTGTGTGTGTGATTTCAGCGAGAGTCCGTGGTGTACAGACAGAGGATTCAAATCTTTGTTATTTGAAACCTTTTCATGTTTCTTCCTTTGAGTGAAACAACGAACATTAATAAGAGATTTGTTTTGTTGTAGTGGAATGAACTCAGGACTCATCCTTTTGAAAATGCTGCTGGCCCCTTATTTGTTTGAAAACTCCGGGGTTTGCGTGTTATAGTCTAGACTTATACTTTCATGGAACTTTTCTCCATCGCTTCTCCTCGCTCATAGTATTTTCTGCAGCTTGGCAACCATACACAGCGCAGTTTTGGATTGAGAACCTATTAGTGTGGTTATAGCCTCAGTCACTCTGTGAGCATCTTACGTGTTTAATCCCATTCATTTAATTTCCTTTTGAGCCATGGGCTGGTCATCCATCTCTGCGACGAGCTACTGGCGCGACTACTTTGTCAAAAAGAAAGAGGGAGAATACGTTTATACGCACCGTGGTGTAGCGTAGCGTTGCGTTGTCGCCTCACAGCAAGATGGTTCTTGGTTCGTAACCCCGGATCGATTCCTCCCACAGTCCAAAAATTGACCATAGGTGTGTGTGAATGGTTGTTTGTTTCTGAATCTGTACGTCCCTGCGCTATGTTGGCAACCTGTCCAGGTTGTACGCCGCCTCTCGCCCAATGTCAGCTGGGATTGGCTCCAGTCCCTGATGGATGGATGTTCACATTGGTCATCTCCAATTTTCCAGACAGCCTTTTTCTTTATCAACTGCCGTACGTTATTACTAACAATATTATTTCACTTGAAGTTGTCCAAACTTTTTTCCTTGGTATGTTTCACAGCTGATGACTCACGACACAAATGACATTCCCGTGGCTAAAACTACCTGGCAGTCTTCATCTTTCCAAACGTATTGTGAGCTGCGGTCAATTTTCAGTAAGGTGCAGCGCTTTTCTCTTACTCGGTTAAAGTAAATTATATATAGATTCAAGTCCTGTAGATGAAACAAAGAAATTAAAAACCAACATTTACGTTCGTGCCGCGTCCATTTTTAAAAAATATTGTTCATGTTTTAAGTCCCTAGAGGAATTTATATCATCATACGCTAATATATTGGGAACGGGGGAGGAAGGTAGGTGGGCTGAACCCCTGTCTAAAGAGGGTCAAAGTGACCCCTCTCCCTTGCTGTTCACACTTTGCTGTGGCCTTACACAGAGCAGCCACTTCAAGCCCTGCACTGTGAAAGCTCAGCCGTTCTCCGTCATCACTTAGGCTACGAGTGCATGAGCTCGCCCCCCGGACTCGGTGGTGTGTTTTACTACAATATCAGTGCGGGGCCATGAGTCTGGCTGAACCTCCTTTTAACACGATTTGCATAAAAGCGTTGAATTTGACAAGGTTAAAAGCATTTGAGCAGACAAAAAGGCACCGTCCACCTCATCTCCATGAGTAAGTGGCCGACCGTAGGTCGTGACTGATTGCGCAGCCCTGCACATTGGGGATTAACCATGCAAAAGTAAATGATATGGGGAAAAGTTATTTATCTTTTCAGAAAGTTGTCTTTGTGGTATGTACTGGTGCAGAACATCCTGCTCACAAGTCGAAATGTTCATCGTTTTCTTACAATTAAGAGTTGCTGGAACGGTGTCACTGCAACGTCTTCCTCTTTGAGGGGCTACGAATACCCCGGACCTCTTCAACTGCAATTCAGTTGACAAAAAAAAAAGGGGGGCATGTGACTGACAAAGACCATAAGCGGCGGTGTTAAGTACAACCCTTATTCGTCTGCAGCGGAGGTATACGGGCGGGTTCTGCATGTAATGGACTCTAACACAGACGGGCAGACTTACAAGTGTTACTACTTCCACAGTTCCAAACAGGATACAAGAAAGTGGCGTTTGGCAGGCAGGAAACTGAATCCAGAGAGGCAGGCAATTGGTCCTAAGAGGGAGGCAAACGAGAGGAAAAAAACAGGAAGACCGGATGCTGAGGCAGAGTACTCCGAGTTAAACACCGCGTTTCAAACAGTAGTGTTGATTCTGACAACTTGGTAATGAATTTCTTACAGTGTTGTAATTGTTTCTTGGACACACTTTTTTAAGCAAACATTTCAGCTTTCTTGCTTTTAATTTGTTTTACATTATTGTAAATATGTAGATGAACAAAGCATCTGGCGAAACAACCCTGGACTCAAAACTGCGATGGCTATTCGCCTGATATTTTTCAGACTGAAACGTTCTTTCCAGATTCATCAATAACGAGAATCATCATTAGCTGCACACTGTACATATGGATGAGTGGGCAGACCACTGACTAATTAGGCATTGTGCACATCTTTGTTGAAAATTAATTGGGGAATGTCAACGTGTAATTGCTACGAACAAATATGGCTAATTCTGATATGTGTCCTTATAGTTTTGAGGGGAAATAAGAAGGCAGTCACCCACACAGCAATGCAATATAAAAGAAAATCCTTTATGTCCATGTACGAATTGCTACCCCCTCCCCACTTGTTTCTTGACTCATATTAAATATATATACAGTGTGTACTATTGGTCATGTTACTGCTAGTTAAAATATTCACAAAAACACTGTGCTGGTTTTAGATTTTTAAGAAAAATACCTATAATCTATTTATTGATTTGTTGTTGTTGACAGTGGAATAGTCTCCCAAAATAGACATCATATGGTTTCATTAAATACGTTTTTATTTAGTAGAAAGGAGATTTTTCTGAAACGTTACATACATTTTTCTTTCACATCAATATTGTGATTTAATATGACTTCATTAGCAGTTCATTGTGGTCTGAGCCTGTGAACTTAATACACCTAATTCCCTGTGATGCGCCGTGCTCCCATGTGTGCTATGTCATATATTTCAACCACACACACACACACACACACACACACACACACACAGTATAGCCTAGAGGCCGCATGCGTGTGTCTATTAATTACAGTGTTCCTCACAGCATTCAAATGCATTTAGGATAGAACGGTTTAAATGATTTAAGCTAGAGGAGGTTTGGCAGTCTAACATGCAGGTCGTCTTAATGTGAAATGGTGGAAATGTAAATAGCAAAAAAAACCTCACAAGCGAGAGAGAGAGAGAAAAAAAGACAGCTAAGAACTGCCGACGGGGAATTCATTTTCTCATTCTGATTCAAGGACGTTTCAAATCAGTGATAGTGGGCCCTGGTGGGAGACGGGACGGGGTGGAAAAACAATCCTCGCTTTAGTCTTATCTTGAATTTTATTCCAAAATTGATTAATTTCATGAAGCGGGGGAACTGAAGGCTTCAATGCCTTGACTCCAGATTTCAAACTAAATTAGTTGTAAGAGCAGTTGAGAAGCTCTGTTTATCTCTGCTTTTGAGTCACTGGGCTCATGACGCTGGAATGACGCTGGAATTGGGCTCGTCTCTAAATGGATTGTTTGGTCACATTTAATTTCGACTAAATGGGAGATGGAGAAAAGCACAGCGTGCGCTCAGTGCGGTTAGTCTGACAGATGGGGCTGATAGTGCCCATTACGGGACAGTCAGTATAGTCCATCTGTGACACTGATGTTGACCCCATGTCACCGTCACAGCTCCATAAACAATGGGAAGTGGAATGGTAAAAGGATTTGGGGCATTCGCCAACGTCGTATTCACACAAAAAGACACTTGGATAGAGGTTGGATTGCCAACCTTCAGAATAAAAGATGGACAGAGTTCTATGCGTCCATGTATTGTGTCGCAGATACAGCATCTCCTGAAGTTTGCATGCTAACGAGCTCTCCCCAGCCCGGCCCTTCTCGCAATACCACCTCGAACCTCAAGAGGCAATAGTGAGTCACCGTACGTCAGAGATTGTGCAGCACTGTGCTTGGGTTTTTTTCGGAAAGAACATGCAGAACGTGGAAACTTCATGGTTGAGCTTTGCAGGTAAAAAGGGGACGTGCATAAAAAAAAAAAAGTGCATATTTCTAGTGGAGAAAAACCAGATTTTGAGAACCAAAGCAAACTAACAATCTTAAATCAAAGACCATGAACCTGTAGTTCCCAGACGTATTTCACAGGAATTATGGAAAACTACCAGACCGATGGTGTATAAGATAGCAGCGGGACATTGCGGCTGCTCATTGGAGCCGAAGAATTAATCCAATTTCAGAAGATTGAAATCAAAAATGTGCTGCATGAAAACAATTATCCACAAAGTTCACCGGATTCCTTTTGCAGAGAACATTGTGAGACTCACGAGTCATTTCAGGGAAAAAGAAGAAAAAAAATCTGTTTACTAATTCAGAGATGTGATCTTCTTCTTTTTAGATATATACACTTTCAAAATAGCCAACATATTCTGTGCCAAACCTCGGCACTGACATCACCCACATGCAACTCAACTGCCGACAGTAGAGAACTGAGTTTGTTGTGCTAGTGGTGGTTAGAGTCGCCTCAAGCACCTAGATTTAAACAGAGATGAGGAGGGGGCTACAGGGGTCTGGTAACAAAATAATTCCTCATCTTTGACATTTTCAGTACTGAGTTTGATCGGAGACTCTCTTTTTTTATCACTAAAACCTTAAACTAGTTCCGAAATTATTCTATACATAAATGTCATGTGTCTGTGGATCTAGATGAAACTGTACACAGTACAGATGTTGTTAAATGTGCAGCATATCTACATTGTTGATTGCATCCATTTGTCTCATAGGGTTCTAAATCTGTTTGGGGTTTTTTTTCTTTCTCTCTCCGCCCTTCACCGTACGTGAATGCAAGGTGCGAGTTGCCAGGGCCAGGCGACAGAAGTGGAAGTGCTAACCGTCTCCACTTTCACACCCGCCGGCCGGGCCCCTCGGTTTGACCCGTCGAGGCACGCCGGGCTGCAGAGGGGCCGTCGGCCACAAGCGCTCAGCCGTCAGCCACTGACACCCAGACGACGCCCGGCAGTAGGTGGACACCTGTCCATGTGTGAGCCGGGACAGGTGAACTGGGGGGGAGGGGGGTTTGACATGTATTAGAGGCAGAGGAAAGAAAAAATGGAGAGAAGAATAATGAAAACGATGCAATGTGGGAAAAAGTGGAACTAAGCTGTAACACCGTGCCACAAAAAAAACCAAATTATCTCAACCAAACAAATCCCCGAAATCCTGCAGGGTTGCCTCTCCGACGGACTGACATGACTGCCCTTCTTGTTTACTCCCACTGTTCTGTTTTTTTGTGTGTGAATATATTGGGAGGACTTGTTATTTCTTTGACCCTTAATTGGCAACACTATGACACAGAGGGATCGAGGCTGGAATGGTAAAAAAGAAAAGAAAAAAAAATTCCTCTCAAGTTTTAGAAGATATGGATTGACGGTTCGTTTGAAAAACTGCCGTCATGAATAATGCTTCGTAATGAGCAGACTGATGCAACACGGGGAATCAAACATTCATCTTCTCGTCTTCGGCCAAATACTGAAAAAAGGAATGTGCTTTGAGTGCATAGTGTTTTGTTGCAGAGGCGGAATGAGTACGGCAAAGATCTCTGTCCGTCTCACTGCACAGCTCGACCGCCGCGTTGCGCGTCACGCCGTCCACGCGCAGCGAGCAAGACCCGCTCATTGGTTGAAGTTGACATTTGAACGTCCTTCGAGCACACAACTGCGTTTCCTCAGAGAGAACCACTTTGAATAATTTACTTAAATAGCACGGTGACGTGGGAGAGGCTATTTCAGATGCCCCCCTTAGAACCCAAAGTGAAAGTCCCATTCATTTCCAGCCCGGGGGACATCATGGGTACATGATTCAGTTGAGTCGGAGCACTTCTACAATAGACTTCCCACAACTTAAACGCGTTTACGGCGACTCCCAAAGTGCATTTCTGCAAACAACATCCAATCGCCGAGCTTTAAATCCTGTTACGCGCGCCGCTCGCAGCAGATGGGGGCCGAAGCTGCCCGAGGAAAACAAAATTCAGTTTCAATCCATTCACTTTTGAACTCTGGGTCAATCCGGGGCCGAAATCAGCGACTTACCAGTCTGTGGTTTTTCTTCTCAACTGCGGCCAAAAAAGCATGTGAAATTAATGAAACTCACCATATGAAACAATTAGTATATTCCATAGTGACGTAAAAATAAAACTTACAAACAAATAATCAAACCGAATGTTAAAACACTGATCAATTTTTTTTGATTCATTTTAAATGATGGAGTAATGTATACAGTGAAATGAGACCACTGCCTCACTGGCTGCAAGGGAAATAGTGGACACATGTAAATGTATGTAAATGTCACTAGGAACACTAACTGGAGCGACTGGTGTGTTTTCCTTTTTTTTTTAAATCTCTAGAGCTCCTTGTGCGAATAATAGCGATGTTAAATAGACATTGGGAGACATGATGTGACCATTCTTCCCCCCCCCCCTGCATTTGCCCCCGAAGATTTGTCTCTTTTTCTATGACACTATAGGGGAAAATGCTGCCAGCTGCGGCGTTGAAGAGAGCTGGAGAAGAAGGAAGTCATTTTAAGCCAGGTGCTTCATTGAGAGCGAGAAGTCGCCGCGACCGGCGGCGCACCAAACAAGCTATTTCACTGCTTTTTGTCTGCTGCAGCGTGAGCTCCAATCAGGAAATGAATTGCTCCCAATGGCAGCAACTGCGGTAATGGATGAGGGGGCGGGGGGGGGGGGGGGGGGGGGGGGGGGGGGAGCTGAAAAGGAGAGAGATGTGCACCGGAGCCTTTCCCTCGGTGTGTGTGCAAGCGTAATCGTGAAGCAGACACAGTCACATGGATGTTGCTGTTTGTAATAACTGTTACATCCGGGTAGATGTAATCAAAGAAGGATCCCGAGGAGTCGGCTAATCAATTCCCCTGGGTAACAGGTCTGCTCACGTCTGTGGAGAGACACTGTGCAGTAATAACTGATGATCCCTCCCCCCCCCCTTTAGACCAAACAGGACAATTTCACACCAATGTCATTGTATATCGATGAAAATCGCGGGCAACGCGAAGTTGTGGAGCTGTTCCCGAATACCCATTTAATTGACGGTCGCCGGCGGCAGCCATCGCGAACGACACGGTGGCGATGCTCTTCCTAGCTATCTGAGACGACCAGTGTGTAATTGGAGGTCGTGCTCTATGCATAGGCCTCAGCTGACCGGTGACAATGCGTCGCGTTGAAAAGTTATTCCATTTCATTTAATGTTGCTGCACAAACGCGAACGAACATTATCATGAAATGACACATAATCAGGTTTTTTTGGTAATTATTATTATCGTTTATTGTTCGGATGATTAATTGTGGTGGATGATGATTGAACGGTGAACCACGCATGCTGCTGGCCACCGTGTTCGGACTGCACCACCTGGACAGTTCATGGTGGAGAACTTTTAGCGAGAAACCGCTCCACTTTGTCAGTTTTCAAGCCGCCCGTGACCACAAGGGGTTTAGCGTTCCGGATGTCACCGTGTGCTTCACTGGCTCTGGCCTTTCTACGTCTCAGCACATTTGTCAGGTGTGCGGTGGAGTGGACGTTTGGGGCGCTGAAGAGAAGGCGGAGCTCCATCTTTTTTTTAGAAGAGGTGAAGGTGGAGTTAGTGCCGGAGGTCACTATGGACGAACCTAACCCCCTGCATCAGGGGCAGAGACATGCCGGAGCCTGGTCATAGTTGCCACATTCATGCACAAATATGCCCAAAAGAATATTTAATTGAATCTCTTGAGACTTTTTCATATCCCTTATGTTTCTCGTGTTTTGAAGCACTTTCCTGCTTTTGTCCTTGCACTCTTTTTTTATGCTTATGCATCATCAGACCAAAACAAATTCAACCTTGCGACTTGGCAATAAAACCTGTTTGTGACTCCACTGGCTGTCTCTTTCATTTTCATGAACCGCTTTAAATCACCAATCCTGCCAAGATAAAACATTATATATATATATGTATATGGTAGCCTGATAATCATATTACTAATAACTGTATTAATTTTAGAACAGAGGCCTGTAGCATGGAGCCACCTTTAGATGACTGTCTAATGATTCAAAATGAGTATGCAGAGCAATGTTTGCTCAGACTACACTCCCTCCACGTGCTGCGATGATGGCTACATACATAGCAGCTTATGTCAATGTAAAAATGTGCTATAAAATAATCTCTGCACGTCCACCTACACCCGCAGTCTTGCACCCATTGGACGGCACTAGTTGACAATCACGTTGTACCCACGTCCCCGATGCATACTATCCTTTATCGTCTAATTCACTTGGACCATAATTTACAAAATGAACATAATGCTGTATTGATGACGATTAGAAATTAGAAATTGAGCCATAAACTCCTCAGGAAAGTTTTTTATGACGTTACGAATCGAGCGAGGAGTGGAGTCATTTTCTTATAGACTTCTATCGAAACTGAATTATTTTTGCAACCAGTGAGTCCCCCTCTGCTGGTCATTCCAGAGAATACAGGCTTCAGGCACTTGGGCATTGGCTTCAGTTTCCATTTTTATATCCAGTCTATGTTAAACGCTGACAATAGCAATTGGAGGTCGCAATTATGTCAGTATTTGTAGAAGTGATGGCAACTAAAACGCAAGCGGTGATAAGTTTCTTTTCCCCTTCTTCTCTTTGAACCAATACATGAAGTAAATATTTTCTGATTGTGCCACAGTTATCTCATTTACAGCCGTATAACTTGAATTAGCTGCTGTAGTATGCTGCATCCAAGGCCTGTGCAAGCAAGGTCAGACTGTAGCTCTATTGAGGATTTTAGAACCCTTAACACTCTACTTGTACCTTGATCAGTACGTTATATTTCAGCATGTTTTGTCCTTGAATCTTCACTCACCACATTAATATGTCATGTTGATGACACATCAATCTGCCAATACACTGATATTGACCTTTTTAATGATCAGACATGTTCTGGTGTCACGTAAAGACATGATACAGTTTTGTTCATTGTGTAGTTATCATATAACGATCACCGCCAAAGGTTTTCATGGGAAAAACCTTAACCTTAATTGATTTTCATGCGGTATGCTGATTGGATTCCACGTGCGTGTCTCCTCATTATTAATCGTGAGAGAAACAACGAATGCCTTCCAAAAAGTCGTACACCTCCAGCTCCAACTCCCCCGAGACATTTGGCACTCCGCGGTGATCTCTCCGAGGATGTGTGCGATGTACAGTAAATCAAAAGTAATCGTTCACCCAATCAAAAGCATCCCGGATCACGCCAGAGTCTTCTCTTCTCTCCCACAGCCTCCTAGCTCCATCTATTGACTGTGGCTCGAAGAGGGAGGAGGAGACGGTGGAGCGCGTCTTTGACGGGATAATCATGTAGGAAATTAGTATTAAATGGCTGGGGGAAAAAATCTGTGATGCAAATGCTGTTGAACTTCGAGGGCTTTTTTTTAACTCCAACTTTCTCGACTTAAGAAATGATGCAGGTATGGATAGGGGCATTCGGTAGGAGGAGGGGTATTTTCATACTTTCTGCAAAGGGTTGATTTGAGTTAGTCTCAACAACAAAAACTAATTTGTAAGTGAATTTGTGCAAGACTCAAATGAGAAAAGAAATCAAGGTTCTTTTAGCCTGGTGCCTTTTTGGCAAAAATGTTGCCTGGCAACAGATAATTTGGGTGTAGCCCAACAGAAAAAAATCTAGGCTTATATCTATCAAACATTTCACGGTAGCAAAAATAGTCCTAACTGGATAAAATGTATCGGAATTACATATTAGTTTTACCCTACGGCATAGGAGTTTATATTAATTTTGAGAACTTTCTAAATTGAACACTTAACGCTCCAGAGGTGTCCTCATCTGTGACGAGTTGCCAGAGATTCCGTCAAATAAACGTTAACCTGAGAACACTAGATTATTTTAAAGCTCATTTTGACGAAGGCAGAATAGTTTTTGTTTCTGACTTTGTGCTGTTGCGGAGGAGAGCAGCTCTCTCCTCTCGCTTTCTTTTTTTGCAGCAGCATGTAAAATAATCCAGTTTTGCTACAGTGATGAATCTGCCAGAACCAACAATCCCAGCATTCGTTAATCAACTTTGAGCGCCGTTACAGGGCCGTATGAAGATAATGCATCGAAAAACATTCCTTGGGGAGAGTTAAAACCTGTTTACATACAGAGTTATGTCTCTTGGCTGGATTTCTACCCGCGTAGTTCTCACAAAGGATATCTGAATTTAATTACCGCTGATCTAATATAGGTACTTATATATTTACAATTCATTTATTATAGCTGAACTTTAGAAACTCACCTGTAGGGAATTATTAGAGCAAATTACAGATGTATATGGTGTTGTTTTACATGTATTTTCATTATTTAAAGGACAGATTCACTAAAAGACATTTTTTTTTCTCCTATTCTCTACTTTACTTTCTGACTCTCAAGCACTTTTACTTTCAAGTTATGCCCAGGGCTTCCCGACCTGAAGGGTGGGCTCATCCAAAGGTTTCGTCGAAATATAACGGATCAGAAATTTTAAAGAAGCCCACAACGGAACTTCCTCAAACCTGTACTCAAGTACAGTATTAGAGTACATTTGAGTGGACTTGTCGCTGCTTTCCACCACTCCCCGTACACTATGTACTGTACATGGAAGGCCCTATTTATCGCTTCATGTGACTCCGCTGTGCATTTTGGCCGCAGAGAGAATTCCCAAAACAATTTCAACGTAAGTGAGATGAAGCGACAACATCCACAGCTCTGTGTCTGTGTGCACAAATTGATTCCAAAGTACAGTTGAAAATAAGACTTAAGCAGTCTGGGCAGGTCGGGTCAACCGAGTTTCTCTCAAAGCTAAATCCTGTGTTTGTACAACAATCAGTGCAGTTCAGCGACGACGGAGACATGAAGAGGGAGTTTGGTACTGAATTACTTTTGACCACATTTGACGAGGTTTGATTTTCTACACGCTGATATCCAGTGGCGTCCACGTGTAATGGCTCAGGCTCCAAATGAAAACACCGCCTCTTTTCAGTCCGCCGTGGAACATGCAGATGAGTGTCCAATAACTGGACTCTGCGGGCAGTGGCTCTTCATTCTACTGATTAGCCTGATAAAAAATGTAGCACTCTGTCCCCGAAACACACCGTAAAAGATTTTATTTGACACTTGCAAGGTGAATTTATAAACACGTACATCAGCGGAACCGCCGTGGTCAGCGCCAATACACCTTTTCAATTACGACTCGCCGTTTAACGACGCCGCCCGCAACCGGGCTGCCGTAAAGTGCCAAGTGTAACTGTTTGAGCATGAAATACAAAGTCGGAAGTCTCCCCGTAAAACCTGAGTGTGTCTTACTCGAGAACACATAATGCCGCGACGCAGCAGCTCTTAAAATGACACTCACCTGAAATCTGAAAAGCATCCTCGAAGACCGTTATTTGATTCAGCACATTTGCGGCAAAAACCCAGAAGCAATGGAGGCAAGTGTTGCAGATATTGATTGGCGTATACAGTAGCCAATGGCACAGGAGGTGCATCAGGCCCGTGCCGCAGAGTTGACAGTAACTAGCATCATCAACATGTAAAGGCCTGACAATGACCTGTTGTCTGTTGTTGAGGACTTCTCGCCACTAAGTGACAACCGATTGGTTTGTCAACTTCCCTTTTTTTTGAAGACTCAAGTTGAGCGTTTTGGCCAGCGCCATCTTGATTTTTTTGAAAACCAGAAGTAACCATATTTGGAAGAGCGGGAGGTGGGGCCCGACTGAGAGCCCGTCCACTGCACGTCCGCCTACACCTGCAACCTGCACCCATTGGACGGTATTGGCTGTCAATCACGCTGTAGCCACGCCCCCAATGTATACCGTGCTCTAAATGGACAATAAATTACAAAAATGATCATTGAAAAAAACTTGAAACTAGAGATAATAGACAATAAACTCCCAAGGAAAACGTTCACTGACGTTATAAATCAAGTGAGCAGCAGAATCATTTCGTTTCTCATAGACCTCTATAGAAACTGACTTCTTTATGCAACCAGTGGAGTCGCCCTCTGCTGGTCATTGGAGAGAACACAGGCTCTTCGAGCACTTTGTTTGACAAATACCAAGAGAAACGTGAAACAATAACACATGGACAAAGGATTAAAACTGGGCACATTTACCGATCCTTTAAATATGGCTGAATTAATGGTGCGCCCTCCGTTTTTCTCTGCTGTCTTTTTCTGCTTATCTGTTGTCCGCCTTAATCACTGGGCTGACACTGAATCAAGTGATGAGAGGAAGTCACGGAGATGGGGGATGGCTGAATGAACATGCTCATCCTAATTTCTGCCAGAGGCAAATTTGGGGCTAAAGTGCATTGGCGAACTGGCTTCCATCACTTTTTTCTCTGCTGCCCACAAGTTGTCCCATTTGTTTTATAATTCATACTTTCTACATTTTCAAGATAAACGGCTCGGTGTGTGAGCAATTTGAGAGTTTGAGTGATGAAAGGCCAATGAGGATGGCCCTGAAAGTCGGTGTTCGGAGCGAGCAGTTGTAAACCACTAGAGAAAGACTTAAGCTCCTCGAACAGGGCACTCGGGGAGGGCAGTTAGCAGGCTGAATCAATATTAAAGCTATACGCCCTGGGAGCAGGCAGGAGGAGAGGAGGAAAGAGGAAGACGCAGATGGAGAGATAAAGAGCGAGGGGAGGAGGAGGAGGAAGAGGCGCTGGTGATTCATCAGGAGCAGATACCTTTCCTGGGTTGGATGGCTTTTGAGGACGTTACTCTTTCTTGCTCACTGGGAAAACACGGCAGCCGTCTGCACCAAAGCCTCCAGTCACGAGCCGATGGTGTGTGTGTGTGTGTGTGTGTGTTTGTGTGCGTGTTTGTGTGCGTGTGTGTGTGTGTGTGTGTGTGTTTGTGTGCGCGTGTGTGTTGTCTCCACTGTGATGAAATGTGCTCTCTTCAGCGTTTGTTAGTGGAGCTGAAATGTTCTTTAGAGCACCTGAAAAGGGTTATGTAAAGTGTGGGGGGTACCTTCAACTTTCCCCGTAATGTTTTGTAATTACCCGGTGCCAATGAAACGTATCTGAGTTTCTTTCGGTAAGAAATCCATTAGCTCCACCTCAACAATCCACTTCCCAGCACTTTTTTTCTCACCTACACGTTATTGGCTGTCATTTCACATGGGTTAGCTCCTCAGCTAATAAACTCCTGCTCTGATTGGATGGAATCCACTTTCCTTTACCTGGGCCTACTCCCTTTATTTTTGGATCATACTTTATATGAAAGGATAAGGTTAATGATATTATTGATCACAAGTATCCAAAGCCTAGTGTGTTATTTCTCTGTGCCACGGATGTTGTCCAAAAACTGACTGTTGCACTAGGTTACCCGACAGCTGTTCATTTCCAGTTCCCTACAGTGTGTCAGTGCTGCTTCCCTAACCGCAACCAAGTGTTCATTACTGTAACCATGGTTTGTCATTACCCAGAAAAACAGACCATACTGTAATGACTAAAAGAAATGGATTGGGAAGACAAGCGGCCGAAGTCGTGAGGGGTCAGTTGAGGTGCCTCCCTTTGGAGGTCTACCGGGGCACATCCAACTGGGAGGAGACCTAGAGGAAGACCCAGAGCTCTCCGGAGGGACTGCATATCCCATCTGGCCTGGGAGCGCCTTTGGGATCCCTCGGAATGAGCTGGGAAGCGTGGCCCGGGAGAGGGATGTCTGGATCACCTTGCTTAGCCGGATGCCCGCGCAACCCAATCCCAGATTAGTGGAAGATAATGGATGGGTTGATTTGTGTAAACTCTGAAGGAGCAGAAAAATGGCATTGTCCCACTGATTGGGCTGCTCAATAGCAAGCTCGTGTTGCTCTCAAGGGCGTGGAGAAACCAATATTTTATGTCCAGGACAGCTTCTAAATGGGGCTTGATGTGGAATGGTTTTCCTAACTGTGATAATTCATCCTGAGGCTGGTGGGAACAACATTGGTTTTTACAGATATTTGGCCATCAACCAAAGTAATGGCCTGATTATGCCACTAGATAAAAGGTTATTGTAATAACAATTCATCCTGAGCAACGCGTGCACACCAAATTTCACGCCAATCCATTAAACAGTGATGAGGGTGTTTCTAATGTGATCCGAAGCAGTGGACGGACTGTCAAAGAGCCGTAAAACCGCGCCAGTGGCATGACTTTAGGGGTACAATTCACATTGTTGCACTAGTTTGGCTTTGACTTTGACATTCCGTCACTTGTAGGATTCCTCTTGAGATTTCACGCATAACACACAAGGTATTAAAAGGTCAGACATCGTTGTGTTCAAGGGCGTTGTTGTTCACCTTGGGGAGGAGTTTCAGATCCTCACAGACCAGGACGTCTGACTCTTCCAAGGTCACGGCTGAAAACCGAGGGCGATTGCGTTCTTGCACCTCAACTCGGCAACAAGGCCTCGGGAGTCTCAGGCTTTTTCAGCTTCAGCTACATGCCAACTGGTTTGAGACAGTCCTTAATGCGGTGAACACTTTACACATGGATGCACAAATGGACGCAAAGTGGGTAGGGACTCGGTCTCAGTGTATTTCGGGGCTTGCGATGCGTTATCCCTGAAAGATCCCCCTCCTTCCTTCCCCCTTCCTCATTCCAGACGTCCTAACAGCCTTGGATGGTGTTTCGCCCTTTTTATAACCATCATACCCTTTTCTTTTTAAAGAAATGTCTAAGCTGTGAGCTCAGACAAATGGAACGCACCCCAGCAGCCGTTTAGCAAGCCCTCTTTGACTTGCCTCGGGCTCTCCTCCTTGGGGGATCCCCGCTGCCATCTCACAAGTGCTTTTCCATTACTCCGAAAACTGCGGTGAAATTTTGTGAGATCAAGCCTTTTATGTGCAGAAAGGAGAGAGTCGGGATGCTTTGTGATTTCCTCAGTACCATGCATCAAGTGATAAGTAAGCAGAAGTAAAAAAAAAAACTCCAGACTTGAGTAAATAACTTATCTGCGGTGTTGTGTGGTATTTTTATTTATCAAGGTGAGTTTTCATCATAATTCCTTATTTTCAAATTCTTATACGTGCCTGCATGCAGTTGGTCTGTTCCCATCAAACTCTCAAAACTGACTTTCTGTTTCTAGTGTCTTTGAGTCCAGCTTTTATAATGCTGCTGTCTCCTTCTTTATCTCATGCAGGGCCATATTAAGATCGATGCAACATGTGGCTCTTTTACATATATATATATACACATACATATACATATACATACATGTATATACCTGCAGCATTAAACACTAGCATTAGAAATGAATTCAGACTTACTTGGCAGGAAAAAAAAGGACGTAAATCCACTACAACTGATGTCCGTGACGGAGACTTAATGCTGTGACGCACATCCACCACCATCCCGAGCCTCTTTAATGCCACGCTGATTCCTGTGTTATCATTACACAGAAATAGAGCATTTTCCTGGCAGATATTTTTGACTCATCATAGTGGCAAAGGCACAGGAGGAACTGGAATAGCACTCAGCAGAGTGCAAACCTCCACCGAGGCCCCACAGTCTCCGCGTTAAGTCCATTAGAGACAGATTTTTATTTTTGGAGCCTCACCAGATTGCACACAGTCACAAATACACTGTATCAGTCCCTTGAATATGCCAAATGTTGTTTTTTTCTTCAAAACCTAACCTAATAGAGAGGCGAAGGTTATGGGATTATTTATTTATTTTTAAGATAAATTATCTCGGGCCATTTTCCGTTAGTTCTGCTGCCAGCTCCCCGATTGCATTTTTGGAAAATGTCCGAGTGAGCCCACGTGAGAATACAGCAGGAGGATCTCTGGAAGATCCGCGGCGAGCGGGTGGGAGCTCTACCCAGGCGCCACCCCCTCACCTGAACATGTGAACGGCAAACCCTGGAAAATGGCCACAAAATGTGGGTCCGGGCATTCTCTGAAGTTTGCGGTTTTCACATCCTCAAAAAAATGAGTCAATGGGGATTCAGGGAAAAACCAGAGTTAAACCAGAAGTTATCTCGATGCTGATGCGGGCGATTCGAAATGTTAAGTGTGAGAAAAAGTAATTGTAATTATTGCAATGAATGAAATCACTAAAAGGTGATGTCCTCTCTGACTGGGCCGACTGCTTCACCGAGGATGTTTTTTCCACGTGCTCAGTGATGACGGAACGCGGCATTAAGACTTTGCCTTCACATGCGTGCGTCTGTCACCTGTCCACTTTAGGTCCTCATTGTGTTTCCACGCTCTGCAGGCCTGCAGCTCATTGTTATTCCTCCCCAGTGAGCGGCCGCCTGCCTCAGCTGCACCTTATTAAAGTCGCCCCGTGTAGATCCAGGGTTTTCCAGTGGTCGTGTTACATCATCCCAGGCCTCTCGCGGCCGCTTGCCCTTTTCTATTTTTTCTTTATCCGACGCGGGGCCCAATTCCAACATCGAGTATCAAATAATAACCTCTCACTTTTTCCCTCGCCGGGGGTTAATTTTTTTGAAGGCCAAGGTCGCGGAGCACGCCGCGACTGAAATGAAGAGGTAGATCTCCTGTTTATCGTTCTTAAAACCCCACAATGCAACTGCAAACATTTGGGCGCGGAGATTTGTGCTTGTTATGCAAGCAGTGGCTAATATAGCCCGGAGCTTGTGGGCAGAGGTCTTCGCGGGTCCACTTTGTTCCTCAGAACCGAGACCCGACCCAGGACCCGAGTCCTGGTTGTTAGTCTTGTTTTTGAGTTTGGCTCAGGTGGTGGATATAGAGCTTTCAATTATCAATAGTAATTTGTGGTGTTTGAAGCAGGTGATCGCATTGTTTTAGTTACTATGACTTTATTTTTCTACTCAGGATATTAGTATCATTATTACAATTATTAATATTATTATAGACCTGCTCTTTTCCCCTGATGCTGCCAGGGTTGGTGTCGTCTTCTCTGTTTGGGTCGTCTGCATTTTTTGTTGTTGTCCTTTTGTTTTGTTTTTTAATGAATTCGTGAGCGACCCATGAAGACGTCAGACTGCAAAAGTCTCACTTGTGTCTTACTCTGAGGACATTTGTCAGACTTCACACGCGCTCCCTACGGTGACACAGAAGGCTTTATAGAACTTTTCTTCCCTCACTTCATCACACGGAAACACACTTTGAATGTGTAAATGAAAATGAAATCTTCACCATATTGACCGTGCTGACGAAAATCCGCTGCAAATACAGAAACGGAGGAAAATACAAAATACGTTTTTCTCAATTTCGTGAACGACCAGTCCGACATTTGATTATATTACATGTGCTTTTTTTTCCCCCCCTTAAAATTGTTTGTTGCCAAGAGATGAGAAGTCGGATTCCACTCTCATTTCTGTCCATCATGTTGGAATGTGAAGCGAGGAGACGGCTGAGCGTAAAGACCAGAAGCAGGGGAACACAGCTCGCCTGGTCCCGGTCATAGAACAGAAAACAGACACGCAAAACAGGTTTATGCATGTATGTAAATGGTGCAAGTCCTCATTCTCCTCGCAAGTCCCTGCTATCCATTTCAGTTGCACAACGTTAACGATGCAAATTTAAACTCCGACGGACTGAAATGAAGAATAATCCTAACTGCAACCGAAATGTCACAGTGATTCAGATCTATTAAGAACCATTACTGACGCTGTTTTTCAGTGTTTTATATTTGTGTCGAGCACAAACACAAAGCTGGATGTGACAGACAGGACCACACACACACACGCGCGCGCACAGTTAGTCACTGCCACATGTAGTTCTGTGTAGCTTTATGTGCTCTCAGTGGGAAAAGAGCAGGTTGCATTGTGGGTACATGCCCTCCACCCATGTCATTTCCACACCAGGCAAATTATTCTAATGTGGGAGCGTGAAATTATCCCTTTAGGGATAAACTGCATGCGATCAATCAACCTTACTAAGACAGCAGAGAGGCTGTGTGTGTGTGTGTGGGTGTGTGTGTGTCGGTGTGTGTGTGCGTGTCCGTCCATAAATGTCTGTGTTTTTCAGTTTCTCATCCATCCACACAAACCATCAAACAAAATACACGTCAAGTCCAGATGCTGACCCTGTTTAGGAGGGATGTTTTTTTCCCTCCAATGGTGGAAGGCCGCTGCAGTTAAAGGGGCAATCCGGTGAATTTTCGATAGAGTTAAAAACAAATATTCTTTTCAATTTTCTGGAAGATTCCCACACTCCAAACAATGCAGGTTCTCTGTGAATTGATTTATTTGTGTCATCTGTTAAATGAAAATGTTTTCTTTTTCTTTATAAATCTCTATCTCCGTCAAAAATTTGTGCAGATCACAAATATCCCTATGACACCAACAGCGTGATAAGATTTTGATGAAGTAAGATGTTTGTTTCGATCATTGTTTTAAATCATTTAAAAAAAAGACACACTGAAAAGGGAATTGGACAGGTTAGCTGTATTTAAACTATTCTAGCGAATATGGTCAGATGACGCACCTCCCATCCCTGAAGTACACAAAGCTTGTTGGTGAGTTTCTTCGTTTGCCCCTGACACCCGAACACCACTCAGTTTTTTTCCTGCATACTGCCTCGCCCCCCCAAGGTTGTTGTCGCCATGGCGACCGGGCGGGCACCAAGCGTCGTGTGAGTGCTCAGTAACGGTGATGGTGCAGCGCCGGGGGTTCGTTTCCTGGGACACTGTTGTTCTCGCCGACGCCCCAGGACTGCTGTGCCAATTACCACGCAAACCCACATAATCACGTCTGCAGACGACACCTCGACAAAGGAGATCACTGTCAACGCCGTCGCAGCAGCAGAAAGTTCCACAAGCGTGCACATCAGAGAGCCCAGCGGTGCCTGCGCCTCCTCCCCGTCCTGCTCCACACCACACACATAGGGAAAACTCTGACCAGCCGCCTTCTCTGTCTGAGGCGGCAGCTGCAGAGTCGTCGCCCCCCCCCGCAGAGAGTTACCAGAACTTCTTGTTCCTTTATATCCATCCATGCACTTGGTTCAAAAGGAGAGCGCCGCTTGAGCAGGGACACCGGCGACGTCGGAGACTCCAGCCGCCCCTCGCACGCGGTGTTCACCCCTTTGTCTCCTGGCTAACAGCGCTGGGGCCCCGCGGTGCGGGACTGTCCGCCTCTGTAAGAGCTTTACCCCACAGGGCATCAGAGGACTCGACTCATCCCTCTTTGAAATACACCCACTGCACTATCAGAAACTCACTTAATAGGAACTTACCTCCTCACCCACACACACACACACACACACACACACACACACCAGTGGGCTTGACTGAATACCTGTATTGCACTGTATGTGCCCTTGTTGTTATTGGTTACATGCTGTTATTCACTGTGCAACAACTCTCTCTCATTATTCCCTGCACATGTTCTAGTCCTCCCTTCTCGCAGTATACACTGTTGCAAAAGCGTTTAATCCTTGTGAGGGTTTTATATATACAGTGGGGTCCGAACGTCCGAGACCAGGTTGCATTAAGGGAAGTGTAGGATCTAGCACTGTGGACTAAAATGCTGTGAAGGAGTCAAATTCAGTATATGAGTTTATGTAAATTGCCGGAAACTGAGCTTTACTCTGATTGTAATATTAAATATATAAAGATGAAACATGTGAGTTACCCTGTGGAAAAGTGTGCTTCTCTGTTTGAAGTCCGAGGGTTGCCAGATCGCAGTCGAATATCCCCCATACCCTTACTCTTTACCAATATTTTGTAGAAGACAAATCAAAACTGGCAAGGCATTTTTTTTTTTTGCTGTGTAGAAATCTTTGCTCCAAATCTACGCCTCTGTCACAGCAGGGTTATGAACTTGCAATCTCCTTTTTTTTTTTTAAAAGGCTGTGCTGGGAAATGTGGTCATCTGTGTCTTCATTATGCTGCTAATGCCGCGTGACAGGACAACCTTTCCCCGTCAGCCCGCACTAATGTGAGGAATGAGCAATTTGGTCTTAATGAAGTTACTGTACAGTCTCGAAGTGATGCAGCAGTTTCAGTCTGATTCCAATAGATTTGCAATGACAGTGCCAATGGCTTGTTGGAAGACATAGACAGACGTTTGTGGAATCTCATCAAAATTTCTCCAAAGGAGGAAGTCTATTTTGGATGTGAGCTGCCAAACCAACCACAGATCAGATGACGTAAAAGTCACACCTCATCATATCCTCATCCTGTCGGACATGAGACTGGTCAGTCATCAGGGCTTTAGTCAAAGTACAACACCAGCCGCATATGTAAAGATACACTAGTGCTTCACATTGCATTCATTTCATTGTACAGTGACGGAAAGTTTGCATGGTTTCTTCTGTGCTGACGTCGGTGAGGAGCCGGCCGTTTGGCAGTATCAGAGCGTAGTAGCGGACGGGCTGGGGTGTAAGGTTTGACCGTGTCCTGGATGTAGGAAGTCGTATATGGAACACACGTCGGCGGACACGCTCGGAAGGGACTCGCAGTAGTCCAGGCGTGAGATGGCGCATCCTCCCGAGGTCGTGGAGCATGAACCCCCCCCCCCCCCCCCCCCCCCCCCCCCCCCAACAAGTCAAGTTTGAGCAAGTGACACCCGGTGTCGTGCATTGAAGACATACGGCACGTGTCTCGCGCCCGGTCAGCGTTGCACTATACCCAGAGGCAGAGACGTGGCCATTTTGTAGCTGAACACCTGTAATGTCAAGGTGCCTTTGGATGGGACAGCGCGTTATGTCAGTTTTTTTAATCTCAACGCAGACACGTGAGGAACGGAGGAATCTGCTTCCAAATCAAGAAGAGGTTGACACTGCAATCACAGCACTGCAAGACCTTTCCAGACGGGGGGGGGGGGGGGGGGGGGGGGGGGGAGAGTCTGTTTGAGCGAGTCACAGCAGCGCCGGGCCGATCAGATAGTCGCCTTGGTTTGTTTGGAAATAATTTAACATCTCCAACTCTGATTTTCCTCCGAGATTTTGACTTCAATTGCTTTAGGGGTTTGAAAAGCATAATATCACAACGTGTGCTGCCTTTCTACTTTTCTTTGAGGCTACAGTAACTACACGAATCAGTCAGTCATTCAAGTTAAATATTAAAAGATGACACATTTTTAATGCCGCACCGTTCACCAAGCCGACAGATAATAATAACTGCGAGCTACGTTTGTAATAATTGTCACTAAGTCCACGGAAAGTCTTTTCTCTATACTCCTCCGTTCACTTCCACTCCCGCACGTCACTTCCAGTCGGTTTTATTAAGCGTCAGAGCGAATAATGTCACCTCACAAGGACAATTCGAGCCTTATCTGCTTCACTTTGGCCTGTTCTGTCAGGAAATTGACTGCATCACTCACTCTGGGTGAAAGGAAAAAAATAAATAGCAGAACGTTTCTTTGCCGCATGAAGCGCAGCCTTTCGTAATCATTTTCTATTAATAATACGCTCTATTGTTCCAAGAAAACGGAAAGCGAGGGCGGGGTTAGAGGACAGACAGAGCGCACGCCACCGGGAGGAGGACACCGCCGCATTGGTTTAATGAATTACCACGTGGGGTCCGACATGGAAAAGTCATTTGCCGCCAAAGCATGCACGCTGCGGCCTGATTGAGGTGAATGGAGGCGGATTAAGGCAGTGGGGCCGAGGCGTTTGCGCGGCTGGAAGTAACCTAATTTCCTCAATTTGCCTCTGATTTCGGAGGGATTTGTTTGATATTCAGCTCGCCTGCAGCCCACAGGACGGCGTCATCCGCGACATGTAGCAACGCTATTCAAATGGGGATTTAAAGCGGCGCGTCTCCGTGAGCCCACCGTCACCTCTTTGTAAGACACATATACAGATGGTGTAAGATGGGAGCAACCCGTGCCTCTGAGATGATGATGAAGTCGAGCTTTGAGCTTTGACTGGATTTGAAGAAGGGGGGGGGGTGATTCCGTCCTGCGTCCTGGCCAGTTTCACATAGAAGAATCTTCCAAGAGGTCCTTTGTTCCGGGGGAACCACAGAACTGTTTGTGTCCATCGTCTCCCCGTGCGTCAAGTCTGCTGCTTCTCCGAATGGCGGCAGGATGTCCACTCCCTGAAACAGATTCCCCCCTGACGTGCTGTGAACAACAACCCAGGTTTTTTCTACACCAAGCTTTAGAGTCTAAAGTCTAAAGTGAGTCCAGAACCTCTGGTGGTTACAGAATCGGGTTGACTTTGTCAAATGTTCCATATTTTACACGTTTCTGATGTTTCTATGTCAAGTTTTTGTATCCATAAGAAACATATCAATGTAGTTTTACATGTCTCTGGAGTTATTGCAGGACAGGTCGGTCACCTCTCTCCAAATTGATGGTGCAAACTTAAAGTGAAATGCACGGAATCGTATATGTAAGATCTGCACACCGGAGCCTTGGGCCTGGTTCCAGGTAACAAGTGAGAGTGTCGGAGTGCCTCCACATCACTCTCCTCAGTCGCTGCAAGACCCTCCAGCTGAGATAGAAAAGTGCCGGCGGGCACGGAGGTCGGCCACGGGGGCCGTGCTTGTCGCCAGAGAATCGGAGACCAATCAGGGACGTCAGGGCGGCGACCGGGCAGTTGGATCGGCGGGAGTTGAAATTTGACCAAGTGCCAGGAGCAGCCTGCTCTTTCCATCGCCGGCATGTTCTGGCCACCGCAACACACCCTCGTCGGAGAGCAAAGAGTTTGTTTTTCTCCCACCCGCCTCCAGTGCGACATGTGAAGGATCAGAAGCCATGCTGTAGGAATATAGCTTGAATTTCTTTTAGACAGGGATTGATGAGGAATAGGGGTCAAGCTATTTGAGAATTCGCGGGTCGTCGAGACAGAATCCAACCTCCTCCTGAAATCCAAATGGAAATTACCAACTCTGTAGAAATAAAATACCCTCCGTTAGCAAACTCCCGAAAGTTACAGGAACTCTCGTTCAAAGCCAATTCGTGGACAATCAGTACTGTTGTTGACAAGTTGGTGGTTGAACACAAAATCCTCTTAAGAGGCCTGTTCTCAGTCAGGGGAAGGAAACTGGGACGGAGATCAAAGCGTGTATTGTTGGCAAATACAATAGCATTTTATCTATAGGGTCTTAAAGTTTAGATGGAACGTTAATGACCTCTTTAGGGAAATCAGGCTACCACGATTTAATTTGTTGGTACAGGTTACTCATGCAAAAGAAAAAAGGAAAAAGACAATTTGGAAAAACTTCAGTGAAAGTTTTACATCCGGGCAGGATTAAATCTAACGGCAATCGGCATCCCACCTACTTTTTCCTTTTTTTGTGAGTCTCAAAACAAGAGCGAAACCTTTTTTTCCTACGCTGGAGCCGCGTTTGGCACATTTTCAATATGTCAAGGCGCCTTTTTCCGTGTTCTTCAGTAACCCGTGACAAATTAGGTTTTATTGGACGAGGACGGTCACTGCTGAGAGCGGGTAATACTCGTGCAAGAAAGGTCGAGCATGTTATTGCATGCTGCACACCGCCCATGGAATTAGTGGCGCGCTCGCTCGCTCGCTCTAGTCCTGCAGGCTGCTGAGCGCCAGCTACCAGATTTATGAAATATTAACCGGAAGACAACGTGTCGTTCATCAGTGGTGAAATGCACTTGCACGGTGGTCTTGGCATGATGAAATCTGACGTGCCCGTCGGGTCGGGCAACATTGTCTTGTGCACGACGTCAGAAATGGAGCACAGTGTCCGTTTTGGAAAGTTTGCAGAGAACGTCTCATTCAGTATGTGGCGCTTATGGAATAGCAGATTCCATAAGTGTCATATTAGATAAATATTCATTTGTTTTGGGAAAAGCTAATTCCTATCCATTAACAGAAGAAAGCTTGTATTTAAAAAAATAAATGTTTCACCTTAATTGTTCATTCAGTTGTGAAAAATATATGAACGTGTGTTTATTCCAAATGATTTCAACCTTCAATATGTTTTAAATTGAATCAAATTTGAGTGGATCACAAGGTTTTGTGGGTATTGCAAAAGTTGCACACACACACACACACACACTTTTTGTATCATGATAACTGTGTGTCCTTCGTCCAGGGTTATAAACGGACGCCTCCGCAGCTCCTCCGGTCCGGGGGATCCATCCGTGTTCATTTGCATCACAGAAGTAGGTCAGCGGCTCCTTTTGCCGGCGCTGCCAGATGGTCGGTCGTCTTCACTCAGGTGAATCAGCACCGGGTTCTCGCGCCGCGTGCAGTCCTGTAATTATGCCCTTTTTCCTTGGGATTGTTCAGCTATTCTCTCATTAGGGGCCAAATTCATACTCGTTTTTTATTGTTGTTGTTGTTGTTGTTGTTGTTGTTATATATCCCCAGTGAATATTTCCGGTTGGTTTTATTTCCTTCAACAGACTGTGTTTATGTTCCACAGTGTGCAGTGATTACGGTGTGATTTATGAAGAAAAGTGGCTGATGAAGATTGAAAAGATGAAAATATTGGTTTTTTTTACCTGGCGCGTCTCCTTCCTGACCCTGCCCCCACTCTTGTGATGGCGGAAAAGATTCGATGCACTCCTGCTCCTTGCAGCGTGGACGTCCTCCCACCTTTGTGCGCTGATGGGCCGCGGTGACGCGGAGGAGGGAGGTGGAGACTCGCCGCCGGATAAGATCAGATAAGAGAACAACCCCCCCCCCCCCGTGGCCTGTTCTGCTTTTTTACTGCCAATGTTGGGAGGACGATCACGACGGCGACGAATAACCGAACCTCTGAAAGTGTCCGGGGACGAGACTTGGCCGCTCGCCCGGGCGCCGGGAGTGTAACAGCGTGCACGCGGACCAGTGACGCCGACCCTGCGGCCCCGGGGACGGACCTCGGGGTCATTCCGTCGAAGCCCTCCTGCCGCACACTGTGCAGTTCTTCAGCAGTGTCACGATCATTTTCAAAAAGGATCTGCTCTCTTTGTAACCCAGAATTACAAATGCACAGAAATTGTACAAATCGCCCAAAGTGGTGCAGTACAGCACAACGAGCACAAGCGGAGACGCGGCTGGAGGCAAACAGTGCACCGTGCGGTGAGCGCGCCGTGGAAGACAGGAGCTGTTTGTTTGCCTGCCAGTCAAAAGAAAAACCAAAAGAAAAAAAACCCTTTACCTTTGTGTATTATCAAGCTGCATCTGTTCCGCGTAACCAATTGGAATGCTTGTAGGTATGCTTGTAAAAAAAAAGAAGAAAAAAAAGGAATACGACAACGGAGGCGTAGAATCCCTACAAACGAACACGTACCCGAGGAATGTAAAACACAAGCACGTTTGGAAGTGCTGGTGCTCGGGCCCTACCTGACTGCTCATAATGATGTTATCTCGCCGTCGCAGCGGAATAAGCAAACACGGGAGCCGATCTGGGCTCCGTCTCCGTCTCCGTCTCCGCGGAGGAGCACGCCGGCTAATTAAAACATCAGCGGCGCCAAGTCTGCTCCGCGGTTCTGTCTGCGTCGGAATACTGCAATATGCTCATATGATGTAGTCAGATGGACGGGTACAGGTCATCCCGCACGTGGACGCACTGTGGCCAGTCACAACACACAAATGAAGTTGGTCGATTAATAGTATTGTAGTATTTTGATTACTAGTTAATAGTTTCGTCATTTTTTCTTTTCAGCAAAAATGCCAAATTTCCTTAGTTTCCGTTTTTTACATCTGAATATCTTTGATTTCAGACATTTCACAACATAAACTAGGTCTCTTGGTTCCATGACGGCGCTTGTGGAGATTCTCATTCAATCTTCCATCGCCATAGTCATCCAAAGGTGTTGAATCCGGAGCAACTGGAACCCGGTCGCAGGCCTCTCGAGGACCTTTCACCTCTCATCCAAGATGGCGGCGATCTTAAGGCGATTTGAAGCGCGGTTGTTCTTTTTTGCTCGCTGATAAATTCCTGAGCTCGCCGACAAAGAACCCCAACTCAAGCCCCGTTGAGGCTAGATTTTGTTTTTATAAGCCGAGGAGGTGACGTCTGAGAGTAGTCGAGATGCCGCATGGAACGATGAGTTAAATGACCAAGGAGCGCCCGGGATATTCTTATTACCCACCCCAGAACAAAAAAAATATTAAGTAAATCCTAGTTTGTTATATTCAGTCAGCCTCACCTTTATTATTCAACCTCAATTTTGGAGTTCACAAAGAAAGTGTCTTTGTGAACTCCAAAATTGAGGTTCAGACCAAGAATGTGCATTTTAGTCAGACCTCCTTTCAAAAAAAGACAATCACCCATCTTATTTTTTGGCAGTTAAGAGAGATGCGACAACATTAGCAAAGCCGTCGCAAATCCCGCTCTCGTATAATATTAGTCGAACAGAAAGTGAGCAGATAGAAAGAAAGGCCTCGACAAACAATGAGAGAGAAAAAAAACAGCTCCGAGAAATAAATCCCCTGCTCATAATGTTCAGTTCTGTCATTTCGTCGGCCTATTCTCCAATTTAAATTGACTTTCAGTGACACTCAATCTCCATCTGCAAACTTGGTCCTGCGGCTGCGAGATGCTGACCGATAATGTCACACCGCTGTCATTAATCAATGTGGCTTTAAATACAACTTGTATTCAGTAATGTTGCTTTTAATGTGCTGCCCCCTCAATTTCTGTGTCTTGTGACTTCTGGTTTGCGGTTTATTTATTGCATGACCATGTGATTTCGCAGCTTCAGAACTTCTCCCCTGTCTTACAATGGTCTACTAATCGTTTTACGGAAAGTAAAGTAGATGGGACGCGTTCAAATACGACCAAACGCCAAATCTCCGCCATCGCGTGAGCTCACCTGTCTGCGTGGGATTACAGACCAGGCCGCGGATGGATACGAGACCCCGAGGATCCACGGCCTGGAGGGACGGCCCTCCGCCCCCCTGTGCCAGTGAGTGACATCCAGCCGGGACAAGATGCCTCTCCATCAACAGCCCGAGGCCGTTCTCTAGCAGGACGCCCGGCCGCCGACCACGTCGGCAATGTTGCCGCTGCCATCAAAAAGCCGCCAGTGTGCTGATGCTGCCTTTCTATTTTTCTTTCTTTTCCTTTTCCTTTCCGTTGACATACACACATCTCTCGCGAAATACGACTTTCATGTGTTGCTTTGAGGGATTCTGAATCGCCACCGCGAGGAAAAAACAACCCGACGGCCGGGGAATATTTTTTAATGATGACAATTATGATGTTGTTTTGGCGGCTGCCCGTGTGTGTGGTATGCTTTGGACTGTCACGCAGGGTCCGTTCACTTTGACATTCAAAGCAATTCACTTTTGGGTAAAATGGAACGTTCAGCAGTTATAACGGAACGACTTTTTAATATACTCCCTGTAAGTATATAATATCCCGCCGGTGGTGGAAGTTTCGACTTCTCCTGCAGTCTGAGTTGCTGATGGAGCAGGAGGAGGGAGAAGGAGAGGGGGAGGGAAGGGCACCAGCAGCAAGGCAGGATGGGGCAATGCTGTACGCAGCAACAAAACTGTTGACCTGTAGTAAAACAAGTTATAATTAGTAGTACCTGGGTAAAACACGTTTAGAATGCCACGTTTTTTGTCAACGTCAATCATAGTTGAGTGAATATTTTTTCCGGTGTTCCGACAAAACGGCACAATTTGATGTGTCACCTTTGGAGATTCAGAAAATTGTGATTGGCCTTTGTTGCTATTTCGTGTCAGTTCATGAACTAAATGAATATTCTATAATCAAAATAGACATAATTAGCTGAAGATAATCAATAGATAAATTCCACATTTTCCTCACTGAATGTAAAACCACAGCAATAAAGGAAAAATCTATAATTGCATAACTGTCTGTATGTAGAATGACGGGTGTCGCCACAGTGTCGGATCACCAATTAATTGATTTCAAAACTTAAAGGAAAATGCCAGTTTACGACAATGGGAGTATTATATTTAAGTTTTTTACCATTATTTCTTTTAGCAATGGTAAAACTGTTCCCAACAAAGTACCTACTGAGATTTCAAAATCTGGGGGGGGGGGGGGGGGGCTGCATTGTTTACAAGGGATGGCCTTCACCCATGTCATAACGGCACATGGGTGCTGGAAAATAATTTAATGGAATATTTGTTGCTATTATGACAAGAGGACTTTGCAGAAACACGTCAGTATGTTCCTACTTGCAGTCCGCAAAGAAATCGGCTGCCTCTGCATTTTCGCCATAGTCAAAGACATTATGTTTACAGCACAGTAATTGATATCGCTTTTAGAAATGTCTTCAACATGTAAACTATTGCAAGCTCAGAAGTAAAAAAGAAAGAAAAAAAGATAGATGGTGCAGTTTAATTACTGTACCCCGGAAAGATCAGAGCTGAGCTAAAAAAGTTAAGACACAAACAGAAGGTAAAAGTGGCTCTTTTTAAACATCTCAAAACAAGACTTTCATCATAAATGATCAATGAAGACTAACTTGGTTTTATTCCCCAAAGTTAACCATTGCTTGGTTCAGTTGGAGACTGGTGAATGAAGCCTCGACCTCAAACTATTGCTACAGGTACAGTATGTACGGTCATCTTATGGGGAGAAGAGAGGAGTTGGTCTAGCTGCTTTACTTTCAGACATTTCTTAATGCAGGCGTCACAATTCTGGTTGCCACCGAAGTTTGTAGCACAGTTTTTACCCAAATTGTGTGAGCTACTCTCAGTCTGCTTTATTAACTACAAAAGAGCCCTCATAACATAACAGGTGACTTTAAATCGCATACCAATAACACTTTGTTAGCCTTAGCGACCATGTCCCTGGAAAGCATTATAGCTTTTTTGGTATTCCACAGGGTTCGATTCTTGGTCCTTCATTATTTTGGTTTTATATGCTACCCCTTGATAAATTTAGTGTTGATCATGGTGTGTGGACTATTATTCTTATGCTGATGACAGTCTTGTATTGATCTGTAGTGCACCGAGATTTCTTTTAGCAAACCTGGAAGTCTGGCACCACAGAACAAGCATGAAGATGCCAAAAGATGACTCTCGCTTTTGTTTTTTCACACCTGTTTTATTATAATGCACTTTAAACTAACAAATTACAGCGCAGCATTCAGCAGCCAAGCTTTTAAGAACCATTAAAAGAGATCACATTACTGCAGTTTTAACATCATAACGCTGTCTGCCCGTGTCACAGAGGATAGATTTAGAAATTGTATTTACTTGTTTATGAGGCTCTTAATGATTTAGCACCTTCATACATTTCTGATTGCTTTTCTGAGCATGTTCCAAATTGTCCCTCATGCCGTGCATTGCAAGCTTGCTAAATGTTGCAAATATAACCGTTAAGAAGTGAGGTGAATCAGCCTTTCGTTTTTATGCGCCAAAGATTTGGAAGATAGCATACTCCCACCACAAATGACACAATAAATGGCTATAGACCAATTTTTATGCCCTTGCTTTTAATTAATTGTATTTTTGAATCAATCGTATTTTGGTTTTTTTTATACCCTTTATTTCTTTTATATTCATGTTATGCATTTTCAAATTGTTATTCACATTGTTTTACTGCTGTTCTCATTTATTGCAGGCCAACTGCCCCTCACTTCTCCTGTGAAAAACCTGTCTTTGATTTTATTTCCTCCTGTAAAGCATTTGGAGCCGCCATTTATGTATGAAAGGAGCTCTGCGAATAAAGTCTTGTTATTGTTGTTGTTATGTGTTATTATCGCTGTTTTCCTCATCTGCTTTATTTTATTCCTTCGCCCTCACCAGCTTGGTCAGAAACCAGTCTGCTACAGACCCAGAGCTGCAACATACAGTATGTCAGCAGGGAAGAGTCATATTCATGATTCTCTTTCAGGAGTGGGTGAAGCCAATCAATCTTAGGATACCGCTTCTGTACAAGAATTAATTAGTTTAGATTTTTAAATTGCATTAAAAAAAACATAAGAAAAAACTGGCCTGAGCTGGTCTCTTTTATCACAACATCCCCCGGACATGTTGTGTGCAAATACACATTCCAGTCATTTTTATTTATTTATTTGTTGATAATAAGACAAATGCTAATCCCCAGATATGGAATTTTAGTTAAAGTCTATTATTCTTAAACCTGTGAGTAAATCATTTGCATCTTGGGAAATAAAACAGGGTAATATTGTATTACCTGTGGCAATTGCTTCTTTTGGTTTGCAGTATTGTACTTGTACTGTAGGAAGATGCCCATTAATGTCAGCCGCAGTAAAGCATCTTTTTAAATGAAGACGAACTTCTACTTCCTCGCTAAAGTGCACTTAGTTTGCGAAATATGAATACGGACCCACGGGGGATGCGGTGTTGTCCTAAAAACATATTTGAAAATATTTTTTCCCCGCTCAAGACTTTGAGTGAACAGCGGTCAAGCACCATTACGCCCCTCATGAAATGCAGTTTAACATAATGGACAAAGACAGCATGCTCATAAAAACAGTGTGTGTTGGCAGTGCCTGTGACGGCGGTTGCAGTCCGCAGATTTATGTGTGACAAAATGAAGCCCTTAAAAAAGCAGCACGTCTTTTAAATGGAGGGGTCTTCTAAAACGGAGAGCACAACACACAAAAGAGAGCTCGACATTAATCACCGGCGGTGGGATGAAACCGTGATATCAGCGATCACCTGCTGGCTGCTCCACTGTGACGGAACTTTATTTTATTGTGTTCACTTATTCAATTATAGCCTTTGTATTTTTTTTTAAACTCTGATATTAAGGAACTAAACCTGCCGTAATCACAATGGAAAATAATATATATACGATCAGCCTTCCAGTCATCAGTCACGGTAATAAATGTAAACATATTTACGTGCTGTCCGCGTGATTCATTATCTCTCTTCGTGCCTGTCCCATGTTCAGCAATTTACAGCTCTTACACAAGACTCCTACTGCAAACCATCATGTCCAACCTAATAAATACAAACTTTACTTCTTGAATACACACTTGTAGCTGTATATGAGTTATTGAGTAGCACTTTACATTCTAGTTCAGTAACTTTTAAGGTCGTGACGGGCAAATAACATTGGAAAACGAGGGTAAAGCTGATGTAAAAACAAAGATAATTAAGATAATTACAGTCGCTTGCATTCGGTGTTGGACGTAAAAATGACCGTATAATTAAGAATCATAAAACTGAATAGTTGATTTGGAATCACCCTTCTGTTTTATTTCAGCATAATCAAAATCTTAGAGAGAAAAAAACCTACCAAAAGTCCTGATAAAGCCAGAATGTTGCTTCCCTTCTATTATAGCCAATCTGTAAAAATCAAAATTCTGGTACTCGACCCGTGACAATTTCCACACAGAAACATAGACATTTGCAGAGGAGAGCTAGCACCTGACCTTAAATCCTTGACCTTTTGAAAACAGCAATTGATAAAACATTGTAATTTCAAGGTCCACCTACTCACTTGTTCTGGAAATTCGGATCACGTCACATGGTCCTCATCAGCACATTAAATTTGCTTATTTGACAAGAGTTAGCAACTCTAGGACATCTCGTCCATACTGATTTAAAAGCAAACTCAGTCTGCCAGTGAAGATTGTGTGATGGGCTCCTAATATATAACTGTCATAAAAAACAATAAACTGTGAATAATCCCTCGTGAGTTGGATGTAACCCAATCAAAAGTATCTATTTTAAGTGGAGGGGGTAGGGGGGCACCAAAAACCATCAAACACACAGACAAAGGAAAGTGGAGTTGTGCTCTATTTGTCCGTTATTCTTCAGCATTGCATATGGACGCGCGTCGGCTTTGCATGAATGGATTTGGGATTTCTGTACCGCGGTGCATGATCAAAGCTTCCGATCGATGTAAGCACAGAACCAGGTTTCCCCCCAGAGTGACTGAATAATCCCGCGTCTGGTGGCGAAAGAGCCCTTGTGTTTCATTTGAAGTGGATGCTCCGTATCAAACCTTACAGCGGCACGTAAAGGCTGAAGACTGGTTTTTCCACGTCTGTCGAGACTTTGTGGCTCTGAAGCCGCAGACAACAAACCAGGAGGCTGCAGAAATACTGACTTTTATTTAGACTTTCCGCGAGTGAAAGATAAAGTTGTCTCCGCACAACAGCACTCGAGGGGGGCAACGCAACAATAAACCATATCTTTGATTATTTCCACTGGCAAGCGTGGCATCCGTGGGGCTTTTGCGGATGCGGAGACAAGAGTTTCCGAAAATGCTGGGATTTTCGGCACTGTCAGATGGTAATCTTCATCATCTCTTTTTTATTTCTGTCCGAAGTTTAAAGAAATAAATAAAATATTCTGCTATTTATCAGTGATCAGTTAAGGATCATTGCACAACTCTGTGTCACTTTGAGGATTCAGAGTTGACACGTGAAACAAACAAAAAAAGAAATCTTTGATCTGTTTTGCAAACTCTGCTGCGGGACATTGTCAGCGCCGCCGAGCGTCGCCGCGCTGGCTCCTGCGAGTCAGGCCGGCGAGCGCAGGGAGCTCGCGGGACGCCTCCAGCCCGAAGCTATAGGAAACCTGTGAAAGCGTGCGGCAAACAGCTGTAGGAATCCTGCAGTGTGTGTGTGTGTGTGTGTGTGTGGACGTTTGATAAACACGATGCCCTACAGGGAGAAGCCGCTAAGACAAGACGGAGCCAAATGGCAGAGGACCAAATGTCCCCTCCGTTTCTGCCCGGCAGACATTTTTCTTCCGCATGCATCGACAATGTGTCCCAAGCCCCGAGACTCACGAGCACTAAGTTTGTTAGAGACACGGTGAAATCTCTCTCAGTCTCTTCAAGTCACTGCAACGATGGTGAAAAAGAAGTATAGGGTATGCTTGAGTGCAAACACTTACAGTAACTGTATGCCGTACTATGTATTCATAATGATAAAAAAAACTTCTGTGTAGTGAATAATTGGATGAAATCTCTCTCAGTCTCTATTAAGGTGCCGCAACGATGGTGAAAAATGAATATACAGTATGCTTAAGTGCGAATACTTACAGTAAGTGTATGCCGTGCTATGTATTCATAATAATAAAAAACACGTTGTGTTACCCAGTATCCCTGAATCCAGAAAGCAGCGCGACTCTGCACGTTTTTGTAAATGATATTTTGCAGAACCTGTGACTATAGATGAAAAGTCAGACCGATCAGACTGCCTGCCAGAAAACCAAACTACTTTGGTTAATCCGGCGGCGAGAGCAACAATGCAACCACCTGTTTTTTTTCAAATGACTTTCCCTTCATTTCCTTATTTTACAATATCTGTTTTTTTCTGGCTTTCAATGGCCGCTCCGCTTGCAGTGCCAGTGCCGCATGATTTAGGCAGCCTCATACTCGGAAGGCTGTCATTTTCTTTTGCCAGTTTGCACAGATGATCAAGTGTCAAGTATGAAAAAAATTTTTTTTTCTTTAAACGCTGTTTCAATCATTTTTTTTTTGGAGCTGACAACATCAGGCTATTCAGTATTTCCTCGCATGCAGCCTCCTCGATGCAGGATGCATGAGACACCTGCGGTTCCAGCGCCTTCTTTTCAATCCACATCCAAAGTTTGGCTGATTTTTATTCAGCAGGAGCACTTGATACAAATCAGATGAACTGAGGCTTTGCAATTTTTTTTTTTATATATCTGTAGTCTTATTTAATACGGTGCAGTATGGAAAAAAAAATTCCGGTTGTGCAAAAATATTTCACGCCTGACTATAATTTGTCTTTAGTAAATATCTACTAATATATATGATATATTTACTAATATATTAGTAATTATCCCTGAATGTGAGAGCACTCACGGCCACCATACATCCTATGAAAATATGTTTGAGAAGCACTTTTCAAGCTCCGGGTTACAAAATAGCAGCAATAAAACAATCCTCAGATTTGGTTAGACAATGGTTGTAAAAAAAAAGTTCAGAAAGACAGTGGGAGGAAAATTAAAAAATTCCAGTAAAACCAGGAACGGCCTCTTCGATACAAAGTACGTCTTAACCTTCTGTTGTAGACAGTGTAGAGATGCAAAGAATAATGTATTTGATTGTCAGCAGCGTGATCCTCCTAAAGATTTGCAAGTAGGCGACTCTTGAATTTTACATAAGCCACATGGAATCCACTGTCTCCCAGTCTGACTGAAAGTTAACACAGGATAAGCTATTAGACACATCTACAACCGCGGCGAGTAGCTGCTCGTGGAAGATATTCGGGAAAGTGATCTTACGTCCCCCCCCCTTCTTTCCTACGTGTCTGGGTTCTATGCCGGGGTCCCTGAGCAGCAGTCGAACACAGAATGTCTTAAAAATGATCTGGTACACATCCAGACGACCCGAGGGCTATTAATAATAGAGAGAACATTCGAGCGTATGGCCCCTTTATTATCACTCCAGACAATCTTGCGGGGATTATGTCAGCGGGGCTGGATGCGAGGGGGGGGGGGGGGTTACATGTACGACTCCATATTCATGAGGGCATTCGGCGATATTGGCCCGAAGCGAACTCAACAAATTTAGACAGAAGTCAGGCCGGGGTCCGCTGCGGAGACAGGAGGTGTGAATTAGTGGAGGAGGAAGCATCTGTGACCTTTAACGCCCGTGTTCACTTCTTCTGCGCGTTCTTTTAAGGCTGCAAATACCACCTGGGCCTGTGGTCACTGTTGGACTTGAGCCAGATATATGCTGAACTCACGTATTGTATATGTCCTCTTTGTGATGGTTTCTTTGCAAACCAAACTAATTGATTAATTCATTAAAAAACACAAAACATTCTATATTTTTTTTCAAGTATCCCATAAGGAGCCTACATAAATCTAACAAAAACAAACAAAAAATGTACATATGTATCCATCCATGCACACGCCTACAGTGTATATATATATATACATATATATATATATACTACACAAACATAGGAAAGCATACATCAAAAACATATGCACTCAAAAATCTCCAAAGGGTTGCTATTCATTTTTATCAACCCAATCAATTATTTAAAGCTGCTAATTTCAGAATCTTGGAACAGGAAGTAGTCGTGATGTAATCTGGCTGCATTTTTTTGGGATAATGTGTTTCATGGAGGGATAAAAGTCTGGAGTTTTCCGTGGATACAACGTCAGTTTTTACCTAATATCCACTATCAGATGAACCCTAGTGGCGTGGGATATGGATGTTTTTTTTTCTCCCATGGTGCACTGGCACTTGTTCCCCTGCGATCCATCCATCTTTGAGAAGATCATGTGGGATGACTGTTGTGTTATCCCCTCCTTCCTGCTGGGAAAAACAAGCAGCCCATGTGTATTAGACCTCTACACCACACACACGCGCACACACACACACGCACACACACACACACACACACTCTCTCTCTCTCTCTCTGCTCCCCTCTCTTATGTGACTGCAGACTTTAGGTGAAAGGGTCTTGTGTTGACCGCACACACACATATATACAACACACGGAGTATATTCGGCTGGTTGTGTATTTGGTATAGGTATTATTTCAGTGCTAGTTGTTGCAGTAACAAAGAATGATTATCCAATATGCACCGGTGAGGTGAGGTGAGGTGACTGCAGGCCTCCGACATTACACATCAGTGTTTACCAAAGGAAACACCCCTCCATGCATCCATTTACACATGAATAATTGATACCTCCCTTATTCAAGTTATGGGGGATGTGGGCGCTTCACCGACACAACTAATTGGCTGTTATGGCATGTCGTCTTAAATTCTGGCAGAATGTCTAACGGAAAGATAAAATCATATTATAGAATGGTGCCTAATAGACACTGGCACATACTGATAGGTTGCAGTATCTGAAATCATAATTTAAGTGTGTATTACCCAACATAGTTTTTAATTTATTGAAAGTTGTCCATGCCAATGCCTAAAAACCATAATAAATACATTTTAAATTAAAATGTATTTGGCTAAAAGGCTAAATACCTATAGCTCATGTGTGAACAGGAAGGTAACAGGAAGTGAGGCGCCAGAGCTGAGGCAAGGAGCAAGTTTCCAACTATTTTCCCTTTTCTATTCTGTTTCTATTGTTGATGTGTTTTGGGCAGGGGGGCTGAGAGTTCAAATGCATGCTTCATTGCGCAGTTTGAGTCATCTTGGCTTCTTGTGAGTGGGTAAGTATGGAGTGGTATTAAAACCCTGTATGACTCTTATTGGAGTTATGTAATGATATTAATTTGCCCTCATATTTAGAAACAAATACCTTGTTTTGGCACAACTCCACCGATGCGCAACCTCAACTCCTCCATTCTTGCCAACAGCGAAACTGTCAGCATCACATCTCTCCCCTTGCTGTGCACAAATGTCAAATTTGACATTATAGGTAAACTTTGAACAGGGCAAAAACCTCTTCTTTTAAAAATAAACTATCTCCTAGCAGGTATTAATTGATAGATTCTCACCGATAGAGTGTTTGGATGAAGGAGAATGTAAAGTCTGCAATGTTCCTGTCACCAACAAAGTAATCACATTTTACCTTGCTACTCTGCTTTTTCTACTGTTTGTCCCGGCAGACGCAGCAGCGTTTTGTATTACGCCGTATGATTTATAGCGGTCATAAACCTTCCATTTGTTAAGCTGCTATCTGCGAGGTTAAAAAAACAAATCCAACCACACACCGTCCTATCACTTGATTTGCATTAGCAGCCCATCAGTCTGCTTTCCAATCTGTATTAGCATTATGATGTAATCCCTCTGCAAGTAACTGTGCAGAACTGGGTCGTCCCGTACAAAAACTGTGTCTACGCGTTGTATCTCTACATCTTGCCTTTCAAAAAAAGCAAGATGTACACCGAGATCTTAATTAAATCAGCAGAATGTGTTTCAAAGAGTGATTTTCAGAACTTTCATATCTCGCTGCCCCTCAGCGGCAGAACTTAACACACTGGACGTTTTTTTCTCTGGAACGATCTGATTGATCTGCCCATCTTGATCGAGACGGTGAGTGACAGCACGACAGACTGGCTTCTCGTCAACAAGACTCGGCGCCGGATCGGGAAACATCCCCTTTTCACTGAGCTCACACCTCAAATGATAACAAGAACAGATCTTGTAGGTATTTGCATTTAGCAATGTACAACGCCTTTAGTATAAAATCCGACCAGTACCAAACCTCATCATCATCATATTATGGATCCAGACCCCTTATTTGATAAACACTTTGACAATCCCGTTGATGACATCGCGATAAAGCCCCATCGAGACCAACCGACTGGAGATCCTCATAGGCAGGGTGAGTGTCGGGAGGTCTGAGTGTAACCTGACCTTGACGTACACAGGGTGCAGACCGTTTAAAAAGTATCAAGTATTTCAAGCTCTCAAGCGCTAAGAGTCCCACACCTTCGGTGTCATTGTTCGGCGTACGCGCTGCATTCCGGCATGTCCAGGAAGTGTCAAGTGCGGCGGGTACGATAGCCGGTGTCAGCGGCAGTTGAGCCGGGTCAAGTGTGCAGGTTTGTAGTGCCGAACAGTCTCGGCGCTGAGCGCTCGCAGCTCAGAAGAGGCCCTGAAGGGAAAACTTGATTTAGTCAGCTGGTACCTGCAGTGCTTACAGCAAAGCTAAACTCTGTTCTACAGCACTCAAGGGAGTTTGGAATGCTATTTAGGGTTGGAATGCTTTCATTTAGAAGGCTGGCAGTTGTTGCACCTTGCACCAATTTCAATCAAACTCACAAACATTCCGGCAGAAAGTATTTGCTCATTCGTTTCTGGCGAGCACTAAACGGGGCCTTGAACCTGAGATGATCAATGGATGACTGTGAGGTCATGGTAAACTTCCTTTCGCCACGCAAACTGATAGGAATCAAAAGATGGCGAGACTTCAAGTGAGATGTTTTAATCTTCTCAAAACACATCCCTGGGACTGAGCGTCAGGGCAGTCTTCTCTCCGGGCCTGCTGCCTTTGGGCACAGGTACAATCAGGAACCATCGCCAAAGGTCAAGGATTAGCCTGACTCCAGTGAGGGCCTCCAACAGCCTTCACAAGGGGGATGCAAGTTAATCAACGCACGCTGGCAAGACTTTACAGCCAAAGCCATCTGGACCCCGAGAGTTACCAGTGTTAAAAACCGCTACTCCAGAGCAATCCTGGTGTCGCTGATTGGTAAGAACTTTCAATGGAACCAAACTGCCTCAGCCTGCTGTGCCGTATAATCAACAGTGTCAAAGCCTCAAGAAACAGTTCAAGTCATTGGCAAGGACCGAGTCATTAGCAACATTCATAGTGTGCGTTTCAGGTTTATAGCCTGTGATCATTCATAATAGAGCTGCCAAGCTTTTTTTTTAGCATCGTGATTACATAGTGACTGCCTTTTGTCTTCAAAGGCACTCTTGCACTCTGTTATTGTTTTTGATTCTGTTCCATGTACAGTTCTTTTACTCGGCAGAGACAGCGGCACTGATGGCTTAACAACGGTACTGCTGTAGTGACAAGGGTTGTAGTAGAACTGAAGTAACAGCAGTTGTTGATGGTAACAGCAGTGGTAGTGGTAGCAGTGACAACAGCGTTAGTTTTTGCGGATGTACCAAATGCAGTAGTACCACTTGCAGCAGTCGTACTAATAGCAGTAGAGGTAGTAGCATCGTGGTAGCTGTGGCTGTACTAGTGGTAAAAAAAACGTTGGGCTATTTTGTCTCCCCAAACGCGGGCTGAGCCAGCTGCACCATTGTTCTGGGTCATTTTATAGGGAGTTTGGGTAGTGTCTGTGTAACCCAGCTGCTGGTTTGGCGGTTGGGTCAGTCCCCAGTGACGTATGGCGCGTCATAGAGAGGCCGGCCCCTTTCTCCGAATTCCCGCATCTGCGCAGCCGCTGTGTCAATCCGCGGTGCTCCTGTTCGGTGTCCTGCGACGAAACAGGGAGCCGTCGACAGCAAGTGTCCGTGGCCAAGACACTGAACCCCGAGTTACCCCTGATTGGCTGTATGCCTTGTGTATGATTTGTGACAGAAAAGCGCTGCAGAGAGATGCGCTGTATACTGTGCGTGTGTGTGTTAATGGGTTAAGGGGACCTTTTTAAATTATGATAACCTATATGTTGAGGTCGAACGAACCCAACCTTTGAGTCAATACAAAACATCATTTGGATAACACACCTTGATGTTATTTATAGGATGTAGTAGTAATAGCAATAGTTAGAGTCAGACTATAGCAGAGGTGCCGCCAGTCTTGCTTAATACTAAAAGCAGTTACAGTAGTATTGTAGTAGTAGTAATAGTCACAGCAGCAGCAGTATTAGTTGACGTACTAGCAGCAGTTGTAGTAAAAGAGTGAGAGGCAGCAGCACTAGTAATAGTAACAGTAACAGTGGTAGTCTTCTTAGTGGTGGTACCAGCAGTCATACTAAGGGTGATAGCAGTACTTCCAGCAGCAGCAGTCTGTAGGAACAGTGTGGGAGGCAGCAGCAGCACCAGCAGTATTAGTTATTCAGCCATTCCGTCATTGCAAACATTCAAAGAATTGGAATGAGCCTTGACAAGCCGCTATCAGCGGCAAGCCTGTTTGCTTGTGTCACCTTCACAGCAATGCAGGATTCGAGAAAGAACAAGACAAACACACCACGGAGGAGAGAGGGGGCAGAGGGAGAGAGAGAGAGAGGGAGCGAGCGAGAGAGAGAGGGATAGAGAGATGGACGGGAAAAGAGAGAGAGAGAGAGAGAGAGAGAGAGAGAGAGGAAGCTGCTGGTGCTAGAAGATGTTTTGTTCATTGCAGCAGATGCTGCGCCTTGCTGCCGCTGGCCAGTACAGACGAGGCAAACCAATACTGCAACTACGCACACGCACACGCACACATTCCGCCTCCTTATGTAAATACAAAATTGTGCACTGGTGTGAGAGAGGGAGATAGATGGAAGCACACGATGTTACAGAGAGTACAGAGCAAGCCTTTTCAATACTTCAACAATAAGAATAAAAAAACAAAAACAAAACTGCAACACATGGGCAGTGGAGAACAACCACACTGCCCTCTAGTGCCGGGAGACGTGACACAACACAGGGAACACTGCAGATGATCTCCCCCCCTCAATCCAACAGGATAACAAGTGACTCCTCTCTGTGACGTTATTTTTTTTTATTTGTTTGCATTGTTTCTCTCTTTTTCTTCCCTCTTATCTTTCTGTAGCTTTTAAAGTGTCGTCTTTACGGCGACGAATCCCTTCTGGTGCAGGGTGTGATGATGTAGGCTTTACAGGGTGTGCGCAGCCGGCCGTGCATCTACACTATGAAAAAATGTGTCGGTCTGCGGCGTTGTATTTATTAACTGTACTTATTTATTTATATAGATAGTTTTAGAGTGATATATAAAGCCAGAGAGGTAAAGGACTATATAAATGTGACATTTACTGTACATAAACACCAAATGCCTTCAAGAGGCAAAACAGACAGCTTTCTTGCCCCTAGTGGTTGCAGGGGGTATTTTTTGGTTTGGTCGCTGTCGTAAAAGACGCTGCAGTGGCAAGATGCCGGTAATGACGCATGTTCTTTTCCTCCGGGGCTCCCGAAGAAGTTGTGGACACCACTTTGGAGAAAAGCAGCCTGGCTACTGTCCAAAGCAGAAAGAAGCCGTAGAAAATCCCAATTTGAACAGATAACCTTGAGTTAAACATCTGCTAGAAAATGAATAACTAGTGCTGGCTCTTAAGTCCAGAAGATTCCTCACCATTGTGAGGTATAGGGAAAAACCTTGAAATTCTGGGCCACATCTTCACCACCAATACATAACATTTTGAAAATACGTAGGTCATTTGGAGATGGGAATGGGAGGTTTACGGGTGAAACAGCCTATGGACGGGGGATTTCCCCACCTCGGTGGAGGGTGCTGCGCTCTCTGGGTGCTCTTGTTCTGGCGGTTTTCCGTGAAAAGCCCTAATAAATAATAATAATAAATTTCATTTATAGAGCACTTTTCATTGCTAAAAGCAATCCCCTGAACGCTTCCACATCCCTGGGTCACCTCCGTTGTAATTCTGCAAATATGTGTTATTGAATCTCTCAACGTCACGTGTTTCGCTTCTTACAGTCAGATATGAATGTCCATATATTCTTCTTCTTTTTTTCCCTGCTACCTGCCTTCAACAAGCATCGTTTCCCATGAGCCCTGCAGACGTCTGTGGGCAAAATGCCAAGCTGAAATAATGGCATGGTGGGAGAAAAAAAAAGAGCGATATGGATATGGACGGCAAGTGCCTGAGCTTTTACTTTCTTTCTCCGTGCTCACAAAGTAAAAGCTGTCCAACAATTTCCGACCTAATTCGACAAAATGAAGAAGGGTTTCCGTTCTGTAGATGCTCTGGATGGATGGACATGGAGAGCGGACCAAAGAAGAGACACACTCGAGGTTTCATTAACGGAGATGAAAGAAACACTGAACGAGAGATTGCAATGAGTTACAGCAGCTACTGGACCGGAGACCAGCCTGGACATGACGTCAAGGCCTCTCCTCGCAAATAATGCGTTTACTGTAATATACCGTTAGCACTATGTTGCTATTGTGATACAATTGAGTATATTGTTATCATTACAGCCTAGTTAAACTGGGTTTATTATTTGCCAGCACGCAGCTTTGAAACAAAAATGAAAATAAATAAATATGACAGGTTTTTTTTTACTTGAAGCGCACATTTTTTTTGTCGTCAGTTCCTGGTTTTGAACTATCCCCCAGGTGCCCCCTTGATGATTGTGCAAAATCCGCAGAGGACTGACTCTTTAATAAGGAGAAGAGACTGCATTTTAATTGCTCTCCGCAGCGCCAGCCCAGAGCAAATACCCAGACGATAGTGTCAATTTAAAGGCTGAACGTGATCATATTTAACTGTAAATAGTCAATTTGAATAACTTTGAATTCATGCTTTAACGCAGACTCACCTCATATTGCATAAGATATACGTTGCTAAACACATATTTGTGATTTAACGTATACACAGTTTGTTGTTTGACTCCAACAAAGTGGTGCTTATAATTATCTTTTTTTATTATGCAGTGAAGTAGTTTTTTTCCCTCCACTGGTTAAGGACTTGACATCACTTCGAGCTCCAGTGGACTTTAATAGAAGAAAATGTTTCACTAATGAAAAACATTTAATTGGCTGTTAAAAAACACTTCTACTGAAGTAGATGTGTGAAGCAGGTTGAGGAAAAGTGGGTTAACCAAATAATTATTCCACTTGATCACAAAAGTAAATCCTGGAATGGATTTGTTATCATAAATCGTACAGTACTCTGAAGTTTTCCTCGAATACTAGTTATCTGCAAGAAGTTTTTAATATAAATTAGACATGCTTTATTTTTAGTATAGGCTTGTTACTACCAGTTTTAGTTATAGTTATAATAGGTATATTTATTTATAGAGTAGATGTCTTCCGCTACTCATAGATAAAAAATAATGTCATGTGTGAGGCACTTTGAGAGTGATGAAATGTCCCACACGACATTGCAGCTGCGAACATGCAACTGAAGTGTACGAGTTTTTATGCGAATTTCGTGTCATTCACCTCTCCCGCTTGAGTGGAAATATTTGAACTTGATCGAATGATTCGCACAGTGAAATGTCGCCAGAGCTAAATTGCTCGATGTAATGCTGAAGTGCGACCCCGGCTGTGCTTCAGGGGCTGTTGGACAGGAGGTGGCTTGTGTGCGATGAACAGCAGTGTGCATCACGAGTAGGCGTAATTGTGTGATTACTGGACATCACCGAAAAAAGAAAAAAAATTCGGACTTTTCCCCCCTCCTCATCCTCCATCTCTTCCTCCCACTCGTGTCTCAGTCAGTGGAAAGATGAATAGGCAGCTGTTGCTCCTGGTACTTCAATGAATCAGCCCTAATGGAGAGGAGCTGACAGAGGGACCGGGAAAATGAAACCAAGGAGTAGGAGGAGGAGGAGGAGGAGGTGACAGAGTAAGCCTGCATGGAGAAAAGAACAATGGGGGAAGACAGAGAGTGAGTGGAAGTGCAGGGGAATGAAAGGGAATAAGGGATAATGTGAGGGGGTGGTGTGACAGGGAGACAGGGAGATATCATGGGACTACAAGTGCAGCCAACCCAGGAGGATGTAAATGTTGGTTCCTCATTTACATTCATTGGCAATTTCGGTCTCTCCCACTCTTTCCTCCCGCTCGCTCCCCCCATCTGCCTCCTACACAGAAGCACTGCAGGCAGAATATAAAGCGAGCCCCTCGCCGGGCTCACAAAGACACGATAACCACATTCATCTTAAACACCGTCTTTGTCGAGAAAAAAAACACAGATGGTTTATTTACAGTTCACAAACAGTCTATGGCAGATGAGATCAGTGATTCAGTGATGTAATACAGAGGCATTAGCAGCTTCTGTCCAGCAGATGTCACCAGAGGAACAGTCAGCTCACTGAGATTTGCAGTAAATTACCTCTTCAACAATTCTTGTCCTCCTTTTTTAAAATAAAAGGTTTCATTGAAAAAAACATTTATCAAAAAGTTATATAAATATTTTAAGACCATGGTTTTTGCATATTTTCTCCTGTACAAGCTGCACAGCTGTAACTCCCAGTGACAGATTGCATATATCTCCATATTGCACGTACTGAATTTTTACTTTACTTTTACTTTATTTTATATTATTTTTTCACCCACTGCTCTTCTTCATGTGCTTACACTATTTGCTTGTGCGTTTTGTTTTGCACCAAAAATATTACCTACCTGGCAATAAACACTATCAGGATTCTGATTCTGATATCTTTCAAGGCATGAAGAGAAAGAAAAGCCATATTGAAAAGTAAAAAGTAAAGAAATTGGAAAAATGAATGTTATTTCCCGTTTTGAGGCCATGTTCCCAATGTTGAGAATCATTGGATGAGAAAATAAATTCCCAATAAAAATCCAAAACCTTCAAGTCACCTTCTCCACCTCTAGGTGGCAGTGACGTCAAAATAAGTGTTGGCGATGTCAAGGTGCTGATAATTTTAAATAGACGATTAGAGGGTCGTATTTGGATAGTTATGGGTAGTTTTACTGAACTTTATGGGTTTGGTCATTATTATTTATTTTACGATATTTCACTTTATTGACCTTTTACTATCTTTTAGAATAATCAATTTTGATTTGTTGCAATGAATAATAGGCAATCTTATTGTTTTTATAGTTAAATCAAATACGCTCTCTCTTAATCTTTTACAAGGAGCTCTTGCTGTTTCAGTCAATCATGTACATATTTCCTATTTTTTTCTTAATATTATTTAACTGTTTTCTGATTTGTGTGAATGCAGCAGGATTGCTGCTGAAGTTTGTTGCACTCTGAAATTCTATTCTATTCTTTTCTATCGCGAGAGTCGCGACAACGGAAGTCCAAAATGATTGCGCGTCACGTGACTCACGTAGACTTCAGATAGTTTCCGGAAGTTCTTGGCGCGCATTTCGAATCCATTGTTCAGAGCGACAGAACTGCGATTTTTGGTAATTACTAGTCAATAAATGTATCGATTTACATTATAGCAGAACGATATTCCTATGTAGTTACTCTATGCAGTTAGTCAATACGTTTTTTTATAGTACAATAGTTTTTTTTTCAAAAATGCTTGAATGCGCATGTTAATTTGATTCAGATGTGCTGATAATATACTACGTAAACTGATTATGTAAACGTCTTACCCTTCATGAGTGCAACACAGATGGTCCATTGATCCATGCTGCTGTTCACTTCCGGGAACAATTGAGAGGCTCAATGATCCGACAACTGGAAAAAAAACTGAACGGAGTTTCCTCTGGTTTATTTACCAGTTGTCATTTTTCCCAGTGTCAAGTGAAGTGTATCGTCCAGCAGGAAGCTCGCGCCATCCCATCCTCCCACCCGCACTCACGCGGCGCATGCGCATCCTGCGCGTCCGCGTTGGCGTTGTTGTTGGGTGGAGGGAGGGGGGAGGGGGGAGGGGCTAGGAGGCAGCATCAGCGCACGCGAGGAAAAGAGAAGAAGCGCGCGTTCTGATTGGTTGTGAGGCACTGGTACCCAGCTCCGTCAAGTCGGAAGTGTTTACGTCTAACGTGGCCAATTGGTGCCTTCAAAATAAAAGAATATTGTCACTTGCAATTGCCCAAATTTGATAAAAATGTTCACGTAAAGCCAACTTTTACGACGTATTGACCAAATATGAGCAGATTAATATTTCAAGCATGAAAAAAGATCGAACCAAAAAGCGTAGGTTAAAAAAATGTCACGGTGTTTAGGCTCTGACCGGAAGTGGTGTTGTACTCTGGGTGTTTTTACCTTGGTCCACAGAAAAAAGAGGAAAGGATGTGACTCTCTCTCTTTCTCTGTACGTGTGTGTGAGTGTGTCTCTCTCTCTCTCTCTCTCGTGCCTCGTCGGCCTTGGACTCGTCACTGGGGGTTTGTTTGTGTTCCCTCTGCCCTTTGCCGTCGAAATGGAGCTCGCCGGTGGGAATTAGCCAGCGGGCGAGTCCGTCACCGCCGCCGTCTTTTCTTTTTTTTCTTCCGGTAGGATGATCCACCGGCAGGTCGTTTTGTCCCAGGTAGGTCGCCTCCATTGTTGCTGTGTAACGTCGGGGTGATGGTTTAGCCCTCATCACTCCATCCTCCTCCGCCTCCAGCTGCAGCGGCCCTGCTTCCCTTGTCAGTCAGAGAAGGGGGGGGGGGGGGGGGGGGGGGGGGGGGGGGGGGGGGGGGGGGGCGAGGATGACAGGCTGATTTCCGTCCAAGACGTCGAGTGATTACGAGCAATGTATCTCTAACAGGAAATTGGGTTTAGCAGCACTTATGTGTAATTGTTTTTTTTTCACAGGTAGCCATCATTTCCAAAAGTTGACATGACATCACATGGTTAAAAGGGGTCAATTTGGTTATTGTGTTTGCCGAATCAAAGAGCGTCCACCGGTCTGAGAAAAACCTCCAGTCATCTGTCATGTAAAAAAACCCAAACACATAACCCCCCAGTCGAGCGAGGCAACACGAAATGAATTAATTTTCCAAATGGGAGTTTGGCTCTATGTGTCCCCGGCCCCGGAGATGCCAGGGGCCCTGCAGCTTTGCCCTAGTTTCTCTCTCCTCTTCTACTACGGGTTGTGGATGCGAGGAGAGGCTTCCCCCCTTTCCCCTCTTTGTGCGGGGGATTCCCTTATTCTCAAAATCCTCTTAAATCCTGGAGCAGCACACGACACATGGCGGGGGTTTTCTCCTGCTGTTTTGTGAGAGTTATGGACTAGATGGACGTGTCACGTGAGGACAGATGATGATGATGATGATGTAAACATTGTATCTACGATGTATTTTTTCTAACAGCAACAACCTGTATAGGCCGGATCACGTGACTTTGGGCTACACATCACCAATGATTGTGGTTGTCGCGTTGTCAAGATGGTGAGTAAGTTATGACCCACGGCTGGTGACCATTATATCAGAAGCCACTGACAACATCCGGTGATTTCCCACTCACGATTTCTAGCACATCTTCTCGAGCAGTTGTTTATGGCTGTGTCTTGAATTGCACGGAGCGCTGCAGTGGTAACGCTGACGTCCCGATGGTGAACTCGGGCAGTCTATAATCCTGTGACGATACGGAAAAAGGGGTCGTACCAGGACATCAGCACTCGTCCCTGTGAGCGAGCTTGATGGATTGATTGTTTCGAGGTTTTTTAAATCCAGAAAATAGTCAGTCGTTTATGGAAAACATCCAATTCACTGTAGGTGCACTGATCACTGTCTATACCTTTAACACACACACTCACACACACACACACTTGCATCAGCCCCCCCAAGTCAGGAAAGTTAGTGTGTGTGTGTTTTTATGGAGTCGGATCAGGGTCAGCGTTGTGTGTCTGTCTGCAAGTCAGAGGTTACTGAGACGTTGCAGACGTGGTCAGGTGCCACGGTGTGGAAAATTATTCGATGGCGATTTTTATGGTCAACATGTGATTTTATGTCAGGGATGGAAGATGTAAGTAAACAGGACACATACTGTGATCTGCGCTGAGGGAGGGTGTTTCCTCGAACACGGGCGAGAACATGTTTCATCTTCTGGCAGTTTTTTTTAGCAAACTGGACGTTCTCAAGGACAACATATTTTTTTGTAAATCCCTTAGAGGGCAGAAATGCCAGTAAATGATTTTGCCTATTTCCTTGCAGGCCTTCTTTGGAAAGAAAAAAATAGGGGTTCCACAAAGAAAATCCGTTAAAAAAATAACGGTTCACGTCACATTGAGATGTGAAAGGAGCATCATTCTTTTTCCCCGCCGCAAGGCAAATAATAAATAGGACACAATGACAGCGAGGACGTGACTGTAACCTTCTCTCGACCCTGTTCTGTCGTGCCTGGTCACAGCTGACTGACAAAGGTCAGAACAGGCTCAGCAGTGGCTGTGACACAGTTAAGGTACGTTCAAGTGCCCCTTTTCTAACTCCGTCAAATCTGAATCAACAGACATCATACACACAATTGTAGATCCAATATGGTGTAACACACTTAACACAGATAGCGTAATGTCGGTATATTATCGTCTGCTTACAAGTAATATAAAGAAGGTCTTAGCTGAACTCTTGTCTTCAGTATCACAGTAATTCAATGATCACTGTCCGTACATCCTCGGGTACGCTGCAAACAGGAAGTGCCAATGGCTGATTTCACTTACCTGGAATGAACAAATATAGGCCCAAATAATATTGAGGCTCAAGTTTGAACCGAGTCAATGAATCCATGGTGACGTTACACTTCCTGTGGGTGCTCTAACTCCATAGCTAATACAGTGAGAGGGACAAAGTGCGTTCATATTAATGTAATGGCGGGGTTGCCGGGATGTCTGAACTCAATCGGACTGTAACTGCCGTAGCATCTTGCCGTTCCACAAGAGGTATTTTTGCACATGCTGTATAGAATGAGTATGTATTTTGGACACAGCGTTTTCTCCCTGATAATAAGAACCCACGTAGTCGTCATTTTTGCCCGAGACGAAACCCCTCTATCTGAATGTTCCAGAAATGTTCCTGCTGTTGTGAACACGTCTGACCCGGACCATCTCCGACCTGCTGCGTTCTTCACATGTGAACGGCGAACTCGAACTCAAACTTCAGGGTGGATCATCTCCGGCCCGACGTGTCTCCTCCTAAATGTGCATCCTGCTCTAACATGTGCGCTGACTGAATAATAACAATGTCTTCTCGAGTGCAATTATACCGGCTAATTACGCGAGTGTCGGAGCAAGTGGGAAGAACAACTGGGGGACAATTCCCCAGGGACATTGCCGGAGCCTCGCTTACAGCACCGCGCTAATATCCTACTACGTTAAGACTAATGAGGACTGTGGGGATTTGAACAGAACTTTGAAACATGCGTTCTGTATTGTCTTTTATACGTGCCGCCGGTGCTCCCACTTATTTGCATACGTGTGTCACATTGTGCACACAGTCGTGTCCGTACAGTTTCTAATACATGCATGCTTGGGTAGTTACGGCCGCAGTTGTAGTTCCGGCCACTGCAACACAAGAATGGAGACACAGGATAGCAGTTTTTCATATTTAGCTTATTCAAATATTTAATGCTGATGTTTTCTTTGCGTTACAAGTTTTGCATGTATGTTTGTAAGTGTTGTAACTGGGATGAAGTATTCCATTTGCTTTTTTTCAGGGGGAACTAGTTAGTTCTACAACACCTCCAGCACTGTTTGAGCCCCTTACACAACAAGTTTTATTAATTTGCTTATTTCCTCCCACAATCAACACACAGTGAGGGGTTATTACTGCCACTTTAAACCAACCAAAAAGGTTAAAGTCCTCTGATGAACAACCAGCGCGGTGCTGGTGTGAACACCGGCCACGAAAAAAGCTCTTTCATAACATGGGGTGAACCACATTCGCTCACGTTAGACAGAAAACAATACCTCCACATTACTCCTGCTAATGTTGTCTTCCCTTCGCAGCCGTGCCACTCCACTGCAGCAACGCAACCAAACCATGTGACCATCCGCCAGCGATGCACATGAGCTCTGAGACGAGACGCTGTGTGTGTGTGTGCTGTGTGTGTGTGTGTGTGTGTGTGTGTGTGTGTGTGTGTGTGTGTTGCTGTGCTGCATAAGTGTGTGTAGTGCCATCGTCAGACGCCGATGTTGTGTCTTGTCTCTTCATTTCTTTTCCACGTGCAGGTCACAGTGTCTTCGTCTCCCCTCGGTCCGTTTCCTGTTTGTTCGTCTGTTGTTTGTTGTTCGTGCCGATGCTCCCTCAATTATTCATATTCTTATCTCACAAAGATGAAAGTATGAAAGTGTGATGAAATGATGATGATGATGATGGTCCCCCCCCCCCCCCCCCCCCCCCGTCACCTGCTACATTCACTTGCCACTGCTTTTTTTTTTGTATGTGTGCTCTGTAACACGCCGCCCTTCTCCTCCCACTTCCCTGTAGGTTTTGGTCTGCTTTGGGTTGACTGGTCATTATGCTGATGCAGCTCTGTAGTTTCAAGGTCAGTGCCCCCGCGCCCCCCTCCCCCTTTCCACCCGCCACCACAGCCACCCGCCACCTTCCAGTCTGCGTGTTCACCGCCATGAAACACCCATTATCTCTATAAGTGCCATTAAAAACATACAGATAGATATTGACTCAGAAATGAAATGGATGATTTGAATTTCAACCAAAAATCTAAATGAAAAAACAGAATAGCAATAGAACTGATCATCAGGGTTTTTCGATCGCTGCAGTCGATTGCTTTGGGGGTTTTCTGAGGATTTGGCAACGCACGTGTCCTCCACGTGCATCACTACAAGCAACACAGAGTCGTCGCATCAACCATATCAGACGGGCGATTCTTGCTTGTGGGACCCCATCACCGCTCTTCCTGAACTGCCACCCACCACCAGTTCGCCACCAGTTTGTCAGCTGTGGTGACTGTGGTTCTCTCTCACGCAAGCTTCTTACTGTGCTGTGATGACGCCAAGGCCATGTCAAGAATAACTACATTTTCGTTGGATGCTATATATTGTCACAGAAATTATTGCGATAAACAATATTATCGTCATTTGAAGACCATTTTTTTCCTGCTACACGATTTGTGTTGCTGCTGAGAGAAATGTTACGAAGAAATCCCTTTTTTCTGACATTTTATAGACCAAACCAGTAGTTGATTACTCATACGAGGAGAGCAGATGAGAGTATGGAGGCAGCGAGACTTTCTTTGTGTTCGTTTGAATTATCGCGAAAGGCGTAATGATGCCCTCTCCAATGCAATGACTGCCAGAATGTGTAGATATATAAAAATCTGATCAAGTTCATGCCAAAATCCAAACTGCTTTCGGATTTTATTTACCATATCGATTTGTTAAACAATATACTGGTGTGACCAAGCCAGAATCCACACTGATGCTGGCTTTTTTCCCCCTCCAATAGTCATTACACATGGTGCAAACACGCTAAAATCGTATCGGGTTGCAGATAAACCCTCCTTCATCACCAACCGCACGCACGCAGCACTTGAGCATTTAGACCGATCCGTCGAGGCCGGCTGAGCCGTGCCCCGGAGGCGCTCCTCTAACTGGAACATCTCTCTGATCTTATCCGAGATGCCAGGGTGGAAACTTAGCACTCCCCTCGCATGTGGAGTTCCTGGTAATGATGCTGCATCTTGCAGTGATCACAGCTGAACCCGGGCTGAACAAGACACTCAACTCTTGGCGGGTCGTCGTTCAGGTTGATCGGTTATTTTCATCAACTGATTGTTGTGAGGATTTATATTTTGGGAAATCAAATGTTTTTATGCCACGAAAAAAAAAATGCACATGCTACCCACAGCATGTATCTGTACCCACAACCGCAGATGTACAGCAGATTAATAAGAGTCTCGAGTGACTTATGTAATACGTGTCCATAAAATAACATTTGTAAACATGACATGATGTTCTATTGCTCATGCCTAATTTATTTCATGAAGGCGGCGGGCGATGTCTTATATTATTTAGCTGGACGGCATGAGGATTGTTTTACTTAACTGCATAATGAAGTGGTGACGAAGTATTGAGTTATTTTACTCAAGTAAAAGAAGCAATTCTATATTTTGAGTACAAGTACCTTGAAACTGTAGTTCAGTTGAATTAGACTTTTAATGTCACGATATTCATACGGGGCCCCGATGATTGTTTTAAGACAGTTCAGAAAATTGTCAACTGCTCCTTTAAGCTACAGCGGCGTGTGATTGACTGAAACGCCTCCCATGGCGTGTTTCGTTGCAGAACTTGTACCAGAATCGGTTCCTGGCCCTGGCGGCGATGGCCTCCCCGACTCGCAGCGGCCAGAGCCGCCAGCGCTGTAAAGGTGCGGTCCGTCACAGCTACAGCCCGGAGAGCTACGCCGTCAACGGTCTGGACCAGGAGGCCTTCGTGCTGGGCCTGTCGCGGTCCACCAGTGACACCGATCTGGTCTCCCCGGACGCCCGCTCCACCCTCGCCATCAGCTCCTCCCACTACACCCTGGGCCAGTCCGAGGACCTGGTTATCACGTGGGACATCAAGGAGGAGGTGGACGCCGGAGACTGGATTGGAATGTATAATGTCGGTGAGTGAGACGGGACGTGATGACGTTGATATGTTTGATTGATATGCGGTTTTCCTATACTGAGTGGAATAAGAATTGAAATATACAAAAAAAGAAAAACCAGAAGAATTGTAGCATTGTGGTTTCATCAGTCACACGTGTCTTATCCAGATGAGGCTTTGTCTGAGAACTTTCTGGACTACAAGAACCGAGGCATCAACGGCTCCCACAAGGGACAGATCGTCTGGAAGATTGACTGCAGCTCCCACTTCAGTGACCGTGAGTGATAAAAAAAACAACCTCTCTCTGCGTGTTACTTTATAAACAGTTTGACCTGCAAGTCGACAAGTTTTAGTTAGATCAGATGTACCACTTCATCCAAGGCGTAGTCGCTGTTTCATCGCGACATGCTGCCCATTTCTGAGTTCGGAGCTCACAGGCAGTCTTGTCACATTAGTTGAAGCCTAATCAAAAGCCATTAAAAATCAAACTGTCAATCTGTGCATAATATCTATGAAGGAAATCCCGCTGTCTTCTGAAATATGGACACATTCACTGGCTCTGCTTTAAAAACAGGCTATAAAAGTAATGATAAAATCAAACATGAATCACTGGCACCGACACTGACACTGGCAAAGTGCAGCTGCCGGCCGCAAAATATAGCTACTGTTGTCAGGTTCATTATGTCAGGATGGATTAAAAGAAAACAGTGAGGTCTTTCAAACGTAAAGGGAGCTCAGTCATCGGACAGTTCTGGCGATGTCACTCCGAATCATTAGCTCGATGTGGACCACAGAGGGAAATCCCCAAAAAAAAAGACTGACAGCAGCTCATGCAGCAGTTTACACGACCCGATGTGTCGCTAACCGCTCACGTCGCACTTTAATGTTTTGGTTCAGTCTCGTCACCGTCATCATACTCATTTCCTGAAGCAGCGAGTAGCCGCTTTCAGTTCATGCTGATTTAAGTTTTTGATTTCACACAAATAAAAATCAAAATGATATGTAGGGGAGTGATAGGTATGTGCTCTGATGTTAATAGACGTATTTACAGTACTTTACCTTCTTCGAACAATGCGGCAGCATGCAAAGCGCCGGTCCTCGGGAAGAGTAACGGAGGCCGCTTGCAGAAGCAAATCATCATCACCATCATCATCGGAGGGAACCGGAGAGAGAAAGTGGGCGCGGGGAGACAGTCACAAATGATTGTGACTGTCTCAGCGATTGCTGCGTTTAGGGGGCGCGGGGAATTGTTGTGTTATGGAGTATGAATGTGCACATGAAACAGAATGAATTCATCAGCACAAAGCGACTGCAGGTGTTCTCGTTTTAGTAACACCAGCCACTCTGTCACAGACAGAGGGGGCTTTTTTTTTTTTTACAGGACTGAGGCTGTTATAAACTGTTACAAGTTGTTTGTATCCACGTCAGCATGGATCTTAATTGTTTTCAAAATGTGAATGCTGTCGAACAATTATGCCAATTAATGAATGGCAGTATATTCCCTCAGCTTACTCTGCAAGTTGCTGTGTTGCGTTTGGCCAAACGCTCTTCTTCCAGTTTTTCAGTAGTACCACCAATTGGCTATCACTAATGATGTCAGTGACGTGATTTGACTTTGTTGACTTTAATTAATTAAAGTCTGAAAAGCGGAAAAAACACATGTTTTGTAATATGATGCTATCCCCCATCCTCATTTATTAACGATGAGGTACGAAGGGGGAAATTTCATTAGGTTTCTGTAGATTGTTTAGAAGCCATTAGGGACATAGAGTCAGATGTTTACAATAAGATTAGAAATGACCTCCGACCTCATGGCTCTCTCCCTCTCGTGATTCAAATTCAAAGAGGCTTCATTGACACATTGTCAAAGCTCACGGCACGGTACACAAAGATTTGTTGCGTCGCAGGGGCGTTTCGAATTCCAGGTGAAACTCCAGTGTTGAAGATCGAGCGTTGAAATCAAACTAATCCTTGCTCAAATTTCTCTCCATCTTGGTCCTCAGCTGAGACGCAGGTCTGCTTCAGATACTACCACGGCGTCACCGGAGCGCTGAGGGCTACCACACCCACCGTGACCATCAAGAAGTGCTCGCCACATGTGAGTCTCACCGCACCTCCCAGCTTTATTTTTGTCATACGCAGAGTTGTGGGCCTTCGTTGGTCACTCACACATTTTTCTAGAAACAAGGGGGGGGGGGGGCTGAAAAAGAAAGAGCTCCGGAAATGTCCAGAGCAACACTTGCGTTCTCACATAGAGCCCCTCAAGGAAAAGTTCAGGAAAATGGGAAAAGCACTTAAAGTGAGGCTAATTGCTCGTGGTTCTTTGTCTGGATTTAGTCTGTCTCAGTGTCTTCTTCTCTCCGCTCACGTAATCCCACACTGACTTGTGCAGATCGGGGCTCTGCTGCAGGATGACTTCCTCGTTCAATGAAGTCTGAAGGCGGTTCTTCGCGACTCTGGCTGTGTATCCGGGGTCGGCGTCGCGCTGCAGATTGAACGAGAATTTTTTTCAACAGTTGGTTGTCGGTGTTTTCTCTGTCAGCCCAAGCAATTAGCTGCAGTTGATTTTGCGGAGAAACGCTTAGCACCACCAACACGGGACCTTTTACATTAACGTTGGGGAGCGTTTAACACAATTGTGGCTTTGGTCACAACCGTCCTGGCTGCTGTGGGATGTCTCCAAGAATCTCCAGCTAATGCGGTGTAGTTAAGTAGCTTTAATTACTTTTGCTTGAAGTATTGGTATGCACATGTGGAAATGCTTTACCCTTTCCCCCCAATGATAATAACCTTGACCGATTAAGAGACGTCATCTGCAACTTCCATCAAATCGCACCCTGTTTACAGGAGGGTGTCCAGCTGGGCGATTGGATTTCCATGTTCGCCTTCCCATTCTGCTGCTGTCGGTCCTCCGGAAATGCTGATGGGCCCAGAACTTGATCTGCGCTCGCGTCCCGAGGACAAATGAATAAAAATAACCGCCATAAGAAGATAGAGAGAGACAGGGAGGGTGGGAAGAGTCGGGAGAGCAGGAGATAGTCCAGCTCAGGTAAATCATTCAGGTTTTTGGAGGCAAGAGGTAGAAGGCACCAGGTCAAAGTCGAACAGTTTTGAGGCCGACACAACAAAGACAGACGGAAGGAGGAGAGAGAGGAGATGGAGATGGACGGACAGAGAAGAAGTGGAGGGAGATTTGTCTGCCTCGACTTGTCGTCACTCTAGCCAGGCAGAACAGTCAGACGGAGGAAGGCACAGCGTTTTGTTTGTGAATGGGTGTGATGGACGGCATGTGTCTACAGCTGGGACTGCTGTCTCCCAGTCATACTGAGAGGAGGAGCGGGAGGAGGACGAGGCTCAGCTGGATAGCCTGGGTAACCATAAATATCCGCTCTGTCCGTGTCTTTCTTTCATTTCACACTTACGATTGGAATATCTCGACCTGTCACCTGGTTTTCGCTGTGTTTTTCGTGCAGCAGCTTAAAAGGCGCGTGTCAAATAGCTTGGGTTATTGTTCATCAGTGTAACAATCTGTGCTAACTGTCCCTTAGCATCCTTATCAGTGCAGCATATTTGCTTTAATATGCATATTTCAAGGTTTGCATTTTCAATAGCTCGCTCATTTCTGAATTTATCGACATCAAACCACCTCGCATGTGTCTGTGACGTCCTCTCACAGCTTTCACAGCTGTTAGTTTGTGTAAAGGCCTTAGAAAATCCCTAAGCATCCTTATCAGTGGAGCATTTTGCTTTAATATGCATATTTCAAGATTTATTTTCTAAATAGCTCACTCATTTATTAATGTATTGACATCAAACCACCTCGCATGTGTCTGTGATGTCCTCTCACAGCTTTCACAGTTATTAGTTTCGGAAAAAGGCCTTAGAAAATCCCTTAGCATCCTCATCAGTGAGCGAATTAAAGTATCTGCCAATTAAAATATCAGGGGAGTAGCACCTATACTGTATCTTCAGTATAATAAACCCCCAACCTTGTTGGGAAACACTAATTGGAACCTCGGTGTACCCCAAGAGTTCTCCAAATGTCATGTAGCACCAGGTCCACGACCGCCGCTGAGTGATCGACATTTAGATGATGACATTTGACTAGAAGACCCACCACAGTCCTGCTCCTCCCTCAACACTACCCAGAGGTGGGAGCCTTGGTTTATCTGACCCGTGTCAGACATGGATCCATTTTGTAAATGCGGACTGTCCGTCGAGCTTGTCATGGTGGAGAGAGAGGGGAGCGGGTGCTTTTACTGTGTAAAATCTCTCCTCTTACATCATTTAAGACTCCTGCGACTCTTAAAGGGTGTCCCATAAATTGTACATTCATGTTCCTTTATATATTTTTGAAAGCGCCTGACTGTTTGGTTCTTCCTCCGCGTTCCGCAGCAAGATGGTAGATTATATAAAGTGTGCTGCAGATGGATGAAGTTGTCGTTCGGTTTATCTGCGAGATTAGAATCACGGAGGAGACTCGCGCTGGCACTTCTCTCTCTCTCTCTCTCTCTCTCTCTCGTTCTGTACTCGGCAGAGCAGATTAGCATCTCATTAAAATGAATTGGTCCAAACATCTGTCACGTCCTTTATCCCTTTATCTTGTTGTTTTCACTGCCTGTTTTTCTTTTCTTCTTTTTCTTCTTCTTCCTGCCAGCCAAGTATTCAGACCTGGCATAGAATTATATTTATGCCTTTTTCACCCATTCCCTTGCTCTATTTCCTGTGTCCACATCCAGAGGTGGTCTGGGTGAATTTACCTGAACTTTTTCCGAAGGGGCTGTGTATGTGAGAACGCCACATCATCTGACTCCGACAAACTACTCCTGGAAAATGTCCTCACGCAACTTTGCTGCCCTTTTCCAATCACCAAAAAGTTCATGTCCAACAAAAAAGCTCTAGAGATGGAAACCAAAGCATTCACCCTTTTTGGTGGAGGTGACGCAATACTGTATTTACACTGTCCTCCACTTTCTCCACTCTCCCTCAGCTCCACTGTTTCTCACCCCCACCCCCTCCATCCCCATCCCCCATGCTCCTCCTCTTCCTGGCTGAAGGATCAATGTCAGGATAATGAAGACAGAGTATTGATTTGCAGGACGCTGTCAGGCTGAAAATGGATCCTTGGGGGAAAAAACCCCCCCTCCTGTGTTGAATTGAGAACTAAACTTACGTATTTAGAATCATGTCTCACATCTGTGGGATTTGAAGGAGTGTATTTAATTGCTCCTTATTTCTTTTTCTATTCAGTTGTTACTTATTATCACTTAACCATATGATGTCTTCACTTGTATGCTGTTATTTTCCCTACATGCACACCATTATTTGGTTGCAGTGACCCACTTTTCTCCTGGGCATCATTAAAGTTTCATCCAACTGGAAAGGAAGGATCAAGGAAGAGCTGAGCGTGTTTCCATGTCCCCCTGCATTCACAGACACGTATTAACTGCTCATGTCTTGTCTGTGCCTTCAGGTAATAAAGCCAGTGGTTAGCCCTGAAGTCAACCATGGACTGGGCAACAGGAGACTCATTAACTTCTCCCTGTCAGGTAATGTAACAGACGTCTGTCTGTTTCCTCTCCATCTGTTCCTGTATTGCTTCACTCTGTCACTTTGTACCCTTCGATCAGTGTGTTCACACACTCTGTCCGCATCTGACCTGCAGCTCTCTCTAGCAATGTTATTTTCCTAATGGCTTAAACTAAAGAGTAGAAAAACACCAAATCCACTATTTTTGACATAGTAAATTAGATGTACTGTCACTTTACGATCAAACTATTCTTGTCTCAGTCGACGGTGTCCATTGCAGCAGCAGCAGCAGCAGCTCTCGAGGAGAACGAGCAATTATATCCTCTAAACCTTCTCACGTCGTCCTCATTAACAATGAATCACGGATCACCATGGCAACGCAGCATGCCAGTAGACCTTGTTTCTGACGCTCATAATGTTTTTTTTCCCCCAGTAATTCTTTTTCTATAAAAACATTTGCATAGTGTTCTTGCAGAAGCTTCACAATTGCCATATGACAAACATGTGCAACACGATAAACAGCTCTGAGCTTCTAAGACTACATCCATACCCAACTTTTAGATTTAAAAACACGTTGCTGCTGCTACGGCTACGCCCGCTGTCCACACTACTCCGGAGTCCGCAGTGACTGACGAACTTCCTCTCTATTCGACCTGTTTGCGTATTCAAGAGTATCTCAAGTTTTAATAGATTTTCCATAATTCAAACACATTGACTTCCTTAAGGTTGTGTTTCGATATAAGTTGATGCTCAAGCAATATAAAAGCCTGTTTTTGCAAGAATCGTGCAGTTTTTTGAATCACTAATGAATCCATCAATATTACTCTTCAGTTCTTTGTCACTATTGGCCAATTTACACATTTTAAGAGGAACATCTTTGTGCCGTTGCTATGTGACATAACTACCATCCTCGTGTCATTTTCCTGTGCGTCAGACCTCCAGGCGGTGGGTCTGAAGAAGGGGATGTTCTTCAATCCCGACCCCTACCTGAAGCTCTCAATCCAGCCGGGGAAGCACAGCATCTTCCCCTCGCTGCCACACCACGGCCAGGAGAAACGCTCCAGGGTGGTCTGCAACACGGTCAACCCGCAGTGGAGCATAGAGGTGCGCACGCACACACACACCAACACACACACACACTGCTGTCTGCTATATTTAGACATTTAATACGTTCTACAGTGTATTTTGGAATTTAGTCGAGGTAGATTTTTCTCATTGTAGAATTGTTATTTAAAGGATTTGTAAAGGAAATAAAATAAATGCATGCGTTCCTAATATAAACCCAGCAGAGTGGAGTACACAAGGCAGTGGAGGGAGGATTGTGCGCTTCTTTGGTTTCTGCTGTCGAGTAAGAGGATCAATGTAATCCATGGAAATCATGTTTCGCTTTGTGGAAAATAAGATCAGCCAATTGATTTTTCTCATCTAGGACCTTTTCTTGGAAAACCATACGTTTCTGGAAAGTTCATTGCTGGTCAATCCTCTTATGGTCACTGTAGCATTATGGCATGAGTGATTTCAGTTTAAATAAAGTCAAACCATATTCATCCCTTGGAGGATGTTTTATTGGAAAACCGATATGCATATTATTAAAATTCTATATTTAACATTAATTGCTCTGAGAGCTCTCGAACCGATCAATGGAGGCCAAAAAAGATTATGACTGGAAAAAAATGTGTCCTAAATTCTAATATATATATGTATATATATATACATATATATATATACATGTATAAGTTTTAAGTTGTATATTTTTGGATTTTGCCTGATTGCCAGCTATTTAAAGCTGCATCATTTGAGATTTGGTCACTTGAGGGCGCAGCAACTCCAGAAATTGGCTAAAAAAATAGTTTTGGATTCATCATTATCAGTGACCCTTTTCATTTTACACATAGAAAAAAAAAGATATTTAATATCAGTATTACATTTTTGGAGGGGGAAGTTTAGAACTTGGGAAAAGTTGTTCATCTCTGCAGTCTGAAATTCTACTTTAAAACTGATGCTGAAGAGGTTTGCAGGACTGCGTACTCAATATTTGTCTGTACACTCTGAGTTTAAGAAAAAATGCTTTTATTCTAAGGAACCTTCGACGAGCCTCACAGGCATACTCAAAAAGTTTGGAGTGCTGCCGCTGACGACCCAGATGAATATGCAGCCTCTGGCTCAAACAAAATCGTCTCTACTTTGCCTGATGGACAAATGCTCCTCAGGATCTGCTGCAGAAATTACCTCTATAATTTTCTATTATTTGGTATATTTCGTATTGAACTGCTATTATGGGAAAACATGAAATCGCTAGAGACGGGGGACTAATAAGATACTGTTTGGACCATAAAACCACAACGTTGTGTATAATGTTGGGCTGTTCTCTGTGGGACTGCAGTGCACGATCCCTTCCCTTTATCATTGTGTCCCTCACGAGACTCCGTCCTCTTGGCAGCATCCACTCAGCTCAGTGCCACTTTCCTTTTTGCAAACGGCTCCCATGTTGAGCGGCACTCCGCCTGCTTGGCAGTAATGCTCTGTATAACGCTAATGGGTCTCCATAGCATGATGGCTCAGTCGGTAGACTAAACTATACATACAGTGGTCCGGTTCAGTGGTCAGAGACAACTCTGATTCAGTCAGTTTTTTATAATTACTGTTGGGTTCTATATTTATGTTCACTTGCCGGTTGGATCGATGTCGACCTTTTTTGATGCCACCGTATCTAATATGATTTGATTGACTCTTTGTCGGTCCTCTCGGCTAAAAGATGTTTGAGTAGCTATAAATCTGGACGTACATTAAGAACTGTAATACTACATCTTATATGACCATATGAGGTTTTACAAACAGTGTTTGAGGTCTTAATCGGAGTGTAGGTCTAAGACAAGGTTAGAAAGCCATCTACGCTGAGGAGGGGTTACTGTATGGCTGTATTACCCGTTAAATGATATCAAATAATTTTTGCAGAATAAAGGAAGATTAGTTTTCAACAAGTGCAGCATATAAGTAGTGTAATAAAACTTATATATAAATATACAGACCAAGTATTAAAATTCTGAATCAGACTCAAACCGATGGCTTGCCTCTTGTCAAATAATAACTCAGGCCCCAGTTTTTTTTTGTCCTCCTCCACTCGTCCTTCTCATTATTCATACCTCTTCTCCACCACAGCTTCTTTTCACTCGTTGTCTTTCTACAGATTGAAACACTCTCTCTCTCTCTCTCTCTCAACCCTCCGAGTTTACTGAGTTTGTCCCACATCCTCACAAATCACACTTTTTTCGCTGTCTGCTCCCTTCTGGCTCATCCTGTGAATTATTCACTCTTTGTCTACCTTCTCAGCACCGCGCTGTCAGTTCACTTCATCCCCGTTGCAAACAGCTGCACTTCTTTGCATTTCCGGGCTCTCCACCTTTTTTCTTCATTTCACGCCTCTTCGCTGCCCCGTTTCTGTCCCCGCTCGTGTTTCCCTTTTTATCTTCATCTGTCGCCAAATGGACCACGTCCGAAAAAACCGAACCTCATCCAAACTGATACACAGAGGTAACTGACTGTAACACTGACGGAAGTACAGCTCAGCTGCAAGTTCAGCAGTACACGGCAGCGTAAATCTACAGCCACTTGCCACTTACACACACGCACACACACACACACACACACACACACTATCTGAAACGGATTCAGTTGTCAGTCATTTTAGGTCTCGCTTGAAAAACATGAAGGATATAGAGTTGAAGTTTTAATTAATAGCAGTAAGCCTCGCACTGAATGTTGGTTGCAAATGAGGACAAGAAAAAAACCCAGAGAAAACAAGAGAAATCACTAAAGCTGCATGAAAACCATTTGCAAAGAAAATGTCATTTGAGGATATGCGAAATAAACAATAGAAAAACGGTGCGGCACGAAAATGTGCATAAGCAGATAATTCCATATGCTCACACGGTGCGCTGCAAGAAGGCAGCAGCTTCAGCTCACGGGCTGAATAATTCATGCGGCTACACACACAGTTCAGTTCACCGTGAGCCGCTGCGGCAGTCGGACCTGCACAAATCTTTGTCTCTGCACTGCAGCCGCTTAGGAACCGAACTTCTCCTCACCCAGACCGACTGAACCCTCCGGAGCATTGCTTCATCCAAAGAAACATGGCTGTGATTTTCATGTTTGCAAGTGAAAAAGTGAGGGGACTTTTATGTCCCAAATGAACCTTTTGGGGGATTAAAAATGTGACATGACAACACGGCGACGGTGTGCAGGGATACGCACACACGCACCCACAACAGTATTTATATGCGCTGAAATAATTTTAAAAAATGTGAATATCATTGAATAAAACCATTTGGGGTAACATTTTGGTTTAAAGTCTTATCGCAAACAACACATTCCGATGAGGTTTGTTATTGTGCTTCCTTAATAATAGTAGAATAACACAATAAAAAAAAGAATGTACTGTTATACTGATATATTAGTTTGGAGATTACAACCCAAAATTATACAAGAGAAAAAAATTCACTTTCACAAAAAAAAGCTATTTTACTTTTCCAGACGGTTTTGAAAATGAGGTTTGAAAATTGATATTTAAAGCAAAAACGTCTAAACCTCCAGCATGTAAAATAATAATCACTTCCATATATATTTTTCAACAGTGTACCAATATAGATATTTTGGGATTTTGAAACTTATCGTTTGAGCCAACAATTATCTAATTGGGCTTTGAACATCACTCAGTGTTTCCCTCTGAATTTCATTTTGAGAGGTGTGTGCGTGGGGGGGGGGGGGGGATTTGGACAGTTAAGTCCCAGGCGGCTCTGAAGCCAAACTTAAGAGGCTTGGACAGCGATCAGACCCCCGCCGAGAGAGACAGAGAGAGGAATGGGAGAGGGAGATTTATTTATTTCATCCAAACTAAAACCTCATACGTCTCTAATTGGCTTGTAGGGAAGAAAAAATAGAAAAGAGAGAGAGCTCTGAATTAAGTGGAGGAAAAAGCCCTGGAAAGATATTTCAATCCAGCGTAAAATTGTGGATCCATAAAAGAGAACAGAGTAGGTTCTACAAGAATAAATACAAAATTCATTAAAAAAAAATAATAATTGTGGAGGATCTGTGACCGCCCCATTAATTAAAATGAATATCAATGAAAGTCATTCTGATATTAATTTGAATGACCTTGTGGACGGATTTCAAAAATCACCCTAATACCGTCACGCTGAGCCTAAGCCGCGAGTTTCCCCTCATCTTTGTTTTCTCGCCTGTCTTCTGTCTCTCCCCCAGAGGTTTAGTTTCGTGTCTCTGCCGACCGACGTCCTGGAGATCGAGGTGAAGGACAAGTTCGCCAAGAGCCGACCAATCATCAAGCGCTTCCTGGGGAAGCTCTCCGTCCCGGTCCAGAGGCTCCTGGAAAAACATGCCATTGGGTAAAACACAGAACACTGTGACGCTCGCAACTCTCGTGCAGAGGGCTTTGTTTGTTCCCCGATGATTCAAGCCCTCGGAGCTGTGGAGGTTTTCCCTCTACACACTGTAAATCTCATTGGACCATCTTTACTGCCTGTTCTCGCTGGTCAGAATCTATATATATATATAGATGTTATCGCGGCAGCATCTGCATTTTCAATTCTCCTATCTTCCTCCTCTTTCCCTCACCGCTTCTTCCTCCTTTTTTTCCCTCCGCCCGTCTCCGTCTTGTGTCCGCAGGGATCGGGTGGTGAGTTACTCTCTGGGCCGCAGGCTGCCAACAGATCACGTCTGTGGCCAGCTGCAGTTCCGCTTCGAGCTGACCACATCCATTCACCCAGGTACACGAGGCGTCGTGACGTCAGGACAGACGTCACAGACACTCATATTTAGGCCTAATGTTTAAGATTGATATATCTTAATCGCATATAAAAATGTCCACGTAAACAAACTAATGAACTTAATGTCAGGATGACATACATGAAGCAAGTAAGAGTCAAATTCATGTAAAAGTTATAAATGTGTTTTTAAATATTGTTTTAAATTCGTAAGGATTATGTATGAAAGATTGATAAAGCCTGTATGTTTGGAATCAAATTAAGTGATATGTTAAATCTGTGTAATCACCTAAGGTTCATTACTGCCACTCACCAAGCTGAGTGTGGGGGCAGAGCTCAAAAAGAAAACCCATCAAAATTTCCCGTTCTTTCGAAGACTCGAAGATCTATACTTTCCCTCCTCATCGCTGAACAAGATTCATAACCTCTACGTGACATTTCTTTAATGTCCCTCTTCAGCTTTTCTATACGTGCCGTGTGCTTCTGACTAATAACCTGCTCGGCACTTTCTTCCACCCCAGAACTAACTGTCGGGTTAATGAAATAGCGATGGAACCAAATTTGTAATTTGTGCCTGATGATTAATTGGTGGAGTGCCTCTGATCAAATTGTGTTTGAAAAAGAGGAACATGGGGAGCTGTGCTGTTAGAAAGAACCAGACCAGAGGTTCCAGGCTACACTTGCAGCTACTAGCAGGACACACCTGACTGTCTGCGGTTGAGCTGTGGGTTGTGGGTAAAGTAGGCGCCAGGTTCGGAAGACGAAGCAGAAGAAGAAGAACGTGACATGTTGAAAGGCTGAACCCAGACGCAGAACAAGAATATGGTGAAAACATGTTTGTTTTTTTCTCAGATGATGAGGAGGTCTCCCTGGTCATCGAGGCTGCCCGTCCTGAGCAGGGAAATGCCGCGGACGTCAACCGAGCAGCTGACGCACCCGATGACGACACACTAAGCGTGGGACCGGACATGCCCGACCTCCCCTTGGATGCCCCCTCCAACCCCGAGACGTCCTCAACCCCGGCCTGCGCGGCTGAGGGGTCCACGCCCGAGGAGGCGCTGCCTGCTGCTGCTGCTGCTGCTGCTGCTGCTGCTGCTGCTGCTGAGAAGGAAGTCGAGGTGTCACCAGAGGTGGAGCACGGAAACACGGAGGAGGAGGAGAGCACTGAGAGGGAGGAGCCCCAGGTGGAGCAACAGGAGGAAGAGGGGGCCTCGGCTCCGCAGCAGGAGGAGAGCACAGGAGTGGGGGACGAGGAGGGAGGAATTGAAGAAAGGCAGTCGCAGGAAGAAGAGGAGGAGCAGGAAGAAGCGTCTGCACCTCAGCTGGAGGAGGCGACAGAGGAAGAAAAGGAGGTTGGGCAGGAAACACAGCCAAAATCCGAGTCTGACAATCCTGTCGCAAACGATGGAGCCGCTGCTGACGAGGCTCCCACGGGGGAAAACAGCACCGCCCCGGAGGCTCCTGCCGAGCCAGCCGGGGGCGTCCCACAGGAGGCCACAGAGGGAGGGGAGAGAGGCTGCGCCCCCTGCACCTGCCACTCCCTCTTCTCCAACTACAACTCCCACGCCCCCTCGCGCCGCAAGAACCGCCCCTGCTCCCTCCCGGTGTCGGAGCTGGAGACGGTGATCGCGTCGGCCTGCGGCGAGCCGGAGACGCCGCGCTCCCACTACATCCGGATTCACCACCTCCTCCACAGCCTCCCGTCGGCCCAACAGAGACCCCCCAGCCAGGAGGACGAGGAGGCCGGCGAGGGAGAGAACACGAGCACCATTCAGGACACCACCTCCACATCGCCTACACTCAAAAGCTCCAAAGACAGAGAGGAGGAGGTGCAGGAGGACGAGGAAGAGGAGGATACGACTCACTCGCCCTCTCAGGTACAGCCGGGGCTTCATTAAGTTCAAAGTTGTTGGATCGCTGTGCAGTTCACACTACACGACGTGATCAGGAGTCTTAGATGGAGATACAGATACACAACTCTCCAAACAGACGTAAATATTATTGCTACAATATTGGTTCTAGGCTTTCTCTGTTGCTGCCCCCAAACTCTGGAATTCTGTCCCGTCCCACATTGTCCTGTCCCAGAATTACAACAGGTACATGATAATAGACATTTCAAGTCCATAGTTGACTAAAGTCTATGGTTTTGAAAAGAAAAACAAAAATCGAAAACCAGCTTCTGTTTATTGCCCCTTTAACTGTTCGTGCCTGTGTTTACCTGCAGGTCCCCGAGTGTCCAGGTCCCTGCTGCCGTCGAACACTCCCCCGCAGCCTCTCCATCGAACGCCTCTCGGAGCTGAACCAGCTCCTTGAAGGCGAAGGCGGAGGACGCGTAGCCGTGAGGAAGATCTCCCCCTCCTGCTTGGAGAGCGAAGAGGGCGACTCAAGTCACGGAGGAGGAGGAGGAGGGAGAAGGGTCGGCGGGAGCGCCCACAGACCGCAGGGCGAGAACGAGTGCGAGTTCTGCGACACCTCGTGCTACAGCACCTCGTGCTACAGCACCTCCTGCTACAGCACGTCGTGCTACAGCAACTCGGGCTACGAGGGGAGGGGCCGCTTCTGCAGCCACACCCGCCTCTCCTCGGTGGACAGCAACCGGCTCTCCGGCAGCACCGTGTTCTCCTCCCAGGACGAGGACGAGGACGAGGAGAGCGCCTTCGAGGCGGCGCCCGATGGCGGCAACGCGGCGGAGGGCCAGGTGGCGGGCGGCGCAGGGGGAGAGCGGAGGACGGGGAGGTGGAAGGAGGCCAGGAGGGGAGAGCCGGAGGAGCCGGCCGTGGCCGGGCCCAGCGAAAGCAACGGCATTGGTGAGATAAAACATGACCTTCTCATTTGTTGTTGTCCATTGTGCGTCACAATGTCACGACTTGTAAATGAGATCTGAGGAGTTTCAGAGGAATATGATGGGAGTGAAGAGAAGTTCAGAGGGCAGGCGAACAACACTCACAGGCCTGCTGAGGGGGGAAGTCGTTATTGGCTCTCGTGGCACAAGGCTACGGTGTCACATGAGATGCTTGTTGTTGTGTGTTTCATTTGTTTCAAGGTTAAAATCTAATAAGATTTTTTTTTTTTAGCATGGGGGGGGGGATTTATAATCTGCCTGCTCTGTATTTACCCAAATCAGGCAATGCTAATGCTTTTTATATTTTAATAATGCCATTTCACAATGATGTCATAATGATGTCTTCATGACATCTGCTATAGGATGCAGAGATGCCTCAAAAATTTTATTTTTTAAACTATGTATGACCTAATTTTCATTTTCATTGCGACGTCTTCATGATGTCACTTATCATATGACATCGTCTGATGGGGAATCATTTTTTCTGATTAATATAAGCTTTAGATCGCCTTACTTTTGTTTGCAGAGATATCTTGGAAAAGTTTGGTGAAAATCTGCCCATGCGTTGTTCAACCTGTATATGTGAGAGAAAGAGAAAGAGAGAGGAATAGAGAGAAAGAGAGTTATCTATCGTGCTCATCAGATCATCAGTTACAGTAAAAGCCTTCCAGCGGCTCCATGTGCATAATGGTTCCCTTTCTTGATGATGACCTTTATTGTGAAAAATCTGCGGGCAGTTCAGCCTCTCCCTGACAGCGACTCCGCATTGATCAAAAATAATGACTAAATGAATATATAGAAGCAAATCAGTAATTGTTAGTGAACGAAAAATGTCTGTTAAAAAAATACAAAGACGAGGCTCTGTTGTTGTATTGATTAATCTAATACTGTGTTAGAAGAAAAGGGTGTTACTGTACCTTGAGGCATTATGATACAGGTATATTCGCCCTTGCTTCATTTTTTCTAAATACAATTATTTATGACACAGACATTATCAGAATATCTGCTTTTGTGTGATGATGAATGACACAAATGTCACAACCTGACGTCCTGTCAGATTCAACTGTACCCGGCTGCTCTCAGGTCGGAGCATAATTCTAGATTGGATCTAAAAATTGATATTGACTAGAAGATTTATCAAGGACTAGAGCTCGATCAATATGGGAGTAAAACATTTCTGATACCCATACATCCTCTGTTTTTTGTTTGTTTTTTAGAATAAGAAAAAAACATGTAGTTGAGGCTTCATATTTAACAGTTTAACCACTAACTTTATTATAAATAACTAAAATTTAAAATGAGACAGGAATACATCCAACTTGAAATTGAATCACATGTTTTCTGCTTTGTTAATTTTGCAAAACAGTTTTCATTCTGGTGCATATTGGCAAACATAAATCTGTGAAAGTAATATGGGCTGATATCATCAGCCAACTCTAGTGGAGACACTTTGATTTGCAAACTACTAAGTGAACCAGCATTTGTATTTTGCATACTGTACGTTGGATTTAAATTTTAAATCTTCCTGAGACAAGGGAATCAATACCAGAAGAAAAAAAATAATAACTGTAAATTGTTCCCACCTTCGGTTTTATCAAGGCCCTGCAGCTTCTGACTGGCCTCGTTTCACTGGGGTCTCTCTTCTCTTCATGTTGTTTAGTCTGTATTTGTGCAGTTTTACGTGACGGCCGTTACACACTGGTACAAAAGTAGGTCACCCACACACACACTCAAATTGAGAAAAATGAGACTCCCCTCCTGTGAAATGTAATCAGCAGCACACTGCTCGACTCCCTGTCGTTCGTTCTTTCAAGTGCTTTTCTTTCCTTTTCATCCTGTTTCCATCAACACACCGGCACATACAGTACTGCACCTTGAATTTTTGTTTTTCCCGTCATTATTATTTATTATATATAAATTGATGCCTATTCTAAGAACCTATTTTTATATATTTGTATCCGGTATTGGCAAAAATCAAACCTGGTCCAGCTGTGTGGTATTAATCTCTCATATTTTTGATTCCTACAGTGTGTGTTTCTGGGACGCCCTTAATGTGTTTTTCAAAATCAGGGCCAGTTCATATGTTGGTTTTTTTTCCGCATTGTCAGAGATGAAGCTGTTCATTTTTAGAGCTTGATTAAATCTTGGGAGTTTCTCGAATGATGCACTGCGATTTGATGCCTGTTAAATGTGAAATACGAGCCGCTGCGTTTTATGTTGTGCAGAGTCGATTCCTTTTCAAATCCTCCTGAGTGGAAATGATTTTTGGGGGTGTTGGTCTTCTCCTGCCTCCTCAAGCACGATGTAAACATGGTGCGATGGCGGACCAACGTGCCGCAGCATAAACAGGGGAAGTGAGTGAGTAACGCTGCGATGAGTGCTGAGTTGTAGCCATTTAAAGAAATGTGCAGTGTGAGTGTCGCTGTGTATTTTGGGATGGAACTGTTGGAGTTCTGTTGGACCTGTGGGTTTGTACTGGACACAGCGGGAGCTGATGTGAACCCACAGTTGCTGTCCAATCAGCTTTTCGAATCTTGAGTCATGAAAATCTGTTGTTTCTTACAACGAGTTTTCTGGACAAGTTAGAACATCTTTACTCAGTGATCACGTTGTGTTTGGTCGTGATGTTTTTCCTCTACTCGCCGTAATGTGATTGTGCGTCTGCCTTGGCGTCGACAATGTTTTCCGCCCAGTGGCGGCACGCTTCCTCATTACTGTGATTGCATTCATTGTGTGGATCACGTTTCCACCGAGGGCTGACCGAAGCTGATCCTGCCATGTCTCCATCTCAGAGCACGTTGTGTTTATTTCCACTTCACGTCAACACAAAATGTCCCTCGTCCGGATCACATGTTCAGGCGCAGAACAGCGTTTAAACCGCAGATGGAAATGTTGTCACACTCAGTACAAAGTGCGGTGAGTGTTGTATAATGTGCCAAGAGACAATCTGACTGACCAAACTTATCACAAGACAGAAGGTTGATATTGAACAATTCTCCAGAAATAACTTGATGTTTATTTGAAATGTTTGGCTTTAAACATCATTCCTAAATATCTGTGCATGGAAACTATGGTAAAGTTCAAATTGCACTGATCAATATTTCTATATAACCATTGGTAAGTGTGCCAGGGCTTATTTGTAGTCATGAAGCAACATTGAATTATCACTATTCGGAGACTATTCACTATTTTTTTTTCTTCCACTTATTGCGGTTTTTACGACTTTACTTTTTTGAATCACAAAGCTTTGATAAACCCAATGTACTCTACCTGTCCAACACCAAACGACAGGCAGAAAAAGTTAGCAACTTAAGTTAAATTAAGTAGGATTTTGAAGAGCTACAGTATATGTTCCCCTCAGGAGTTGGTGGAGACCAAAACAGAGCTAAAAGGAGTGATTATCGGACTTAAAGTAGGGAAATGTTTGCCAACACATCCGCCATAACTCTCACCGTTTACCGCTTGTTCCGCTGCCCCCAATTGACCAAAAAATCTATCAGTGCTTATTTAAGGTTTTGGAAGAAATTGTTGAAAAGTACATGAAATTCAAACATGGGAATTCTGCATCCTAAGTGTGTAATGTCTAGTCTGTACGGGGGTTGTAGTGTATCCCAAGCCTCCTTTTCACGTATCCCATACTGTCTCTCTGATGTCCTGTAGGCTCAGGCTTCTCCCCTCCTGTTGGCAATCCTCCAGTCCTGCGACCCAGCCATGACCTTAACCATTTTCCTGCTGCCACTGACCAAGCCTTACCTCCAAGTAAGAACCAACTGCTCCCAGTCTTACTCTGGAGTCTCATCCCGACCCCTTGGTTTGCTGTGTGTGTGTGTGTGCATGCTGCCATGTACCTTCTCCTTCCAAACAATGTCCATTCCATCTCCTCTTTGTTTGTCCATCATTATCATCCTCATCATCTCGTCATTGTCCTTCCTCGCTTTACTCCTCCGGTTTGACGTGTACACATTTCTGCTGCTCTGTGCTGCTTGGTTCATGGTTGGGTTTCACTCTCAGTATTGGATGGATGGAAGAATCAACTTTGCTTTTATGGCATCCTCCAGCTGAGAGTTCCCAGTTTGCTGCTTTTTTTTTTTTAAAGGAGACAAATTATGCTCATAGTAAGGTTCAACATTTTTAATTGGGTTATTACTTGAAAAGGTTTACATGCTCTAATGTTCAGAAAACAGATTAGTTTCCTCCATTCCTGCAACTCCTCTTTTCAGCCTCCGTCCGAAACACTTTAGCTCCTGTCTCTTTAAGATGTGTTTGTGATCGCAGCCCTTGTAGGAAGTTGTCTCGCTTTAAGCTGCTAGACATGCTTTAATGTCTTTGCAATTCCCAAAATGTGATCACCTGTTACCATGATCAAAACCTAAGTTTTAAAAAAAGAGAGAAAATCATGCGAACCCCGTCCATAACTTTTTGAGTAACCCTGCGAACAAACAGATAACCAGACAAACTGAACCAATCATGTAACCTCCTTGGTGGATTTGCGGTCCCACATCATCAACTAGAGATGTGTGAAGATTGTTGCTCCTCGGCTTTCAGTATGTGGAGGCCAGCCGCTGTCTGATCTAGTCAAGTGCTCTCCAACAGATGAGCTCTGTTCAGATGAACCCACTCACAACACACACACACACACACACACACACACACACACACACACACACACGCAGGCACTTCAGCGACTACATTTACATCAAAGTGACACTTGGCTGCACAGATCCACGACCTCAGAGAAGAGGTGAGTGTCGTTATTAGATCACACCTTCGTCTAAAACCTCACCATCACCTCCGGCCTGGTGAAATGTAGCAGGGCGACAAAGCCGAGGTTGGAATTCCGACTGTCTAAATATGGTCAGGACGGACAAGAAGAGGTTGCTCTGTGTGCAAGCATGTGTGCTTTTGTGTGTGTGGGCAGAGCAGTCGTGACAGAGGGTTCTTCTGCCCTGAGGGGGGCAGTCTTCATCTTCCTCCTCCTCCTCCCACAGCACCTTGTCAGAGCTGAGAAAAGCTGCTACGGTCTTTGTCTCACACATTCACGCTGTGGCCATTTTCAAGCCAAATGACAAACCGATATCCGACAACAAAGACTATTGAAGATTTCACATGATGTATTGATTTTTTTTTTCCTCCTCTTTTGTCATATTTGGGGTTAATGAAATTCAGGAGAAGTTTTATTTTCCTTGAGCCAACTTGAGATCCACCGCTCCCGAACCGTGGCATAGAAAAATATCATAACTGATAACTCATCTCTTTTTTCTTTCTTTTTTTGCCTCCGCCTCTGCGCCGCCCCAGACTGGGAAGCTCGTATCGACAGCCACGGCAGAGTTTTCTACGTGGACCACGTGAACCGCACGACAACCTGGCAGAGGCCGAGCCAGGGCGGCAAGTGTAACCACGGCATCCCCCGCTCGGGGTCAATGCAGCAGATGGAACAACTCAACAGGAGGTCAGGCTCCTGGTGTCTGGTATCATCGAGTATACATAGAATTATTCTAACAATAAAATATATTTTGAAGTTTATTATTATATTAACACACAAGTATATCACGTTACAATAGAGAAGCTTTTATTGTGATAACAAGAACACGCCATGATACATGGAACAGGATGAAATGAAGAAAATGACACAATTCCGCTGCAATAACTGAATTTTTTTTTTACTACGTCATAAAATATGTTGTTGTTCTATGAAATAAATAGGATTCGATTCCTCCAAATATTGTGTAATGATGGCAGCAAAATCTTGCTGTAAAAAGACAAAGATGTGATCAAAATAATTATTATTATAATAATAATTCTAAACTGGTGAATTTTCAATTTCACAGTGTTGTGAAAAAAAAAGGAGCAGGACAATCTACCAATAAAAACTACCAAGTGCCTTATCATGATATCATTCAATGTTCCTCTGAATAGATAAGCTTTGGTTGTGGTTTTTTCAAACTTTCTTAAAGTTTTTTTGAATAGAAATGTGCTGAAAAAAAAGAGGTAGTGTTTTGTAAGAGTGGAGGGAAGGAAAAGATCAGGGTCTAGTCAGATGCTGGTCCTGTAGTGGAGTTAGGCTGCCACCTGGTGACTGGAGATGGAACTGAAAACATTTGGAAAAATACTGTATGCAACAAATCTAACTTCTTTATTGATCCTGCAGGTACCAAAACATCCAGAGGACGATGGCCACAGAGGAGGAAGGAGGAGGAGGTCCGAGGTTGGAGCGGAGCGGCAGCACAGAGACGGATTCGGACCCTGCTCCGCCAGGTACATTACCGATCCTCCTCACAGAAAGAATTTGTGTAACCCTTTACTTGTTTTACCTTTTTGTAAATAATACATTTATATATTCAGTTTCTATTTTGTCGTCTGTTAGAGTCCTTTCTTGGTGTGATGTTATTGAGAATTTGAAATATTAATGTCTGTGCACAGAGAAAGATGCAACCAACATGTTATCTGTCTGTCTGTCTGTCCGTCTGTAGGCCCCGCCTCCCCTGTCAATCACCAGAAGATCAGCCATCTCCTCCAATCACCTGCTGTCAAGTTCATCACACACCCAGAATTCTTCACTATGCTGCACAGTAACTATGTGAGTAGTAAACACACACACTCACACACATCTGATTATACACATTCTTACAGTAAGTTGTGCTGAATTAGAGCCATAAGAACAAGTGGTCATCTGCACTGATGATGCCGGTTAAAAATCAAATGGTGTGATAATAAACAGTTGCAAAATTTTTATATTCAGTATAACATTGAGGAAAGCATCTGGTGTAGGTAAACGCAAGTAAATCTCGTAAACTCGTGCTGGTTCCTCAGGCAGCCTACCGGATGTTCACCAGCAGCAGCTGTGTGAAACACATGATCCTCAAGGTGCGACGCGACGCCAGGAACTTCGAGCGCTACCAACACAACCGGGACCTGGTGGTCTTCCTCAACAAGTTCACGGACATGCAGATGGAGCTGCCGAGGGGCTGGGAGATCAAGACCGACCCCCAGGGCAAGGTATCACACATGCAGAGGGGCCGTTTGAAATTGATCCGGATGGTGGATATTGATAAATACCTAAAAGTCAGCAGTATTTTAAACTTGATATTGTCATTTTATCGGTAGAGGTGAGTTGAAAATTGCCTTACATATATATATATATATTTTTGTACTTCTTTCCCTGTCTCCTCAGTCTTTCTTTGTGGACCACAACAGCCGAGCGACAACCTTCATCGACCCTCGCATCCCTCTGCAGAACGGCCGGCTGCCCGGCCACCTCGCCCACAGGCAGCACCTCCAGAGACTACGCAGCTACAGCGCAGGGGAGGTACTGTACATACAGTACACATCAGTTCAATTCATATCAATGTGGGCAATGTGGGACTGGTCTCTGCTTATGTCCTTGTGCCCTTCAACTTTCATGAAAATCAAAGTGTGTTCGAGAGCAACTTGGAATCTTCTTGGAAAAATATTTGCCGCTGCACATTTTACTCCATGTTCTTTCAAGCGCCACTCTGGTTCCCACTTTTATAAAAACAGCTCAAACACGTAGTTTCTCCTGTTCACGTTTGTTGTCCTCAGGCCTCTGACGTGTCCAGGAGTCGCGGGGCCTCTCTGATGGCTCGGCCAGGAAACAGCCTGGTAGCCGCCATACGAGGCCAACATCCCCCTGACTCACCGCTGAACGCTCCATGTAAGGCCCTGCCGCGACATCTCATTATTAATGTGAAGCCACGCCCGACCACGTGCTGTGTTCATGTCTCCGTCTCTGCCGCTGTCTCTCTCTCTCGCCAGCTTACAACGACAAGATAGTGGCGTTCCTTCGACAGCCGAACATATTCGACATGTTGCAGGAGCGACAGCCAAGCCTGAGCAGAAACCATGCACTGAGGTATGAAACAGATACTCTTATACCTGTTGTTAAATTGGTGCAGAAGATCCATTATCACATTTTAGTTATAAGCTATGTCTTCTTTTTTTTTTACAGTGATTCACTACAAATGAACCAAGATTGGGTAAATTTAGTGCATCAGAATAAATAAATAAAAACATATGAAGTCATCAGATTTTCATTTTTTCATTTCATTTCTTTTCCAAAATACTGTCTTGAAAGGATTATGCTGCATTTATGTCACAGAGGAATAAATTGTCAGTATGATTTGACAGTTCACATTGGAGCAGTTTTTGTACCTCCTTATCTACTGGAAGAGATAGAAGCTGTGAGGATGATTGATGGAAACCTTCAATGACGTATTGTTTGATAATTAATTCACTTTAAATTGACTTTTTTGGACTCTTTTGTTTTGTCGACTGCTCAGGGAGAAGATCCACTACATCCGGACAGAAGGCACCCAGGGGGTGGAGAAGCTGTCATGCGACGCAGACCTGGTCATCCTGTTGAGGTATAACGAACCTCACCGACTGAAAAACCAACCTCAACCCAAACATCTCGCTGCCTGGTGCCCGGGAGTCTGTGTAATGTCTATATGACGTCCTCTCTGTTTTTCTTGTCTCCTGTTCGTGCAGTTTGTTCGAAGAGGAGATCATGTCCTACGTTCCCCCTCACCCCGTCCACCCCGGCTTCAGCTTCTCTCCTCGTTGTTCGCCCGCCTCCTCGCCGCAGAACTCTCCCGGTAGGTCCGACTCCACTTAGCCTCACGTGACACATGAGGAGTTATCGATGTCAAACACAAGCTTGCATCAAAGCTCAAAAGCCAATATGCCTGATTTTGGTATCTATATAAAGGTAACGCTTGTGAGATTTCTGCAGAGGTGTGAGCATCAAGGTACATGTTACTGGGTTACGGTGAATGAAGATTGAACAAACATACATGAGAGATTTCATGTACGCCTAAAACAATAATTACACTTTGAGAGTGAATATCCCCTATATAGTAATATATATATTAGCAGTGACATGGTCAGTGAAGTGCAGAATCTTTGTCTCCCCCTTCTGGAAGTGAGAGTTATTAGAGGAAAACACGTGCATTTAGGACTCGTGTCCACTCAGTGCATGTCTGAAAGCAGCTCTACTGTGGTAACCCACAAATGCAAATGACTGTCTGCATTCACACACACACACACACACACACACAATCATTACGGTTTGACCGAGCCTGCTGTGCTCTGTTAGAGACAAATAATGTTATAATAATGAGCTCCACTGGACCTCGAGCAGGCCACAAGTGTGCGATCATGTGTGTGTGTGTGTGCGCGTGTGTATTTTCGCGTGTGTAGTCATTGATGAGAGGATCCATAAAGGGAAATTGGGTCACAGCAGGGAATCCTGCCTTGTAATTGTGTATCACTCGTTAGTCTTTTATCGTTGTGGAAACCCGACCTGGAAACACAGAGTACGTGGTGTTTTACGAGCTCAGCTGAGCTGCTCCCTGTCAAATGACAATCAGAGGACATGGATTTAGTCAATGGCGAAAATGATCTTAAATTCATAATCATCGTTAAAGTAAAAAAAATTGCAGTCTAAACTCTGGGCAAGATGTTCGACACTGACCTCATGTGTGTCTTCAGAGTGTTCAATCGTGTTATCTCCATTTTAAACTAACAGGCAAAGTTACTCTGAGGAAGGTTTTATGCCGGAGACGCATCAGGAGATTTGTCATCCCATCGATTGTGAATTAGGTCGCCTAAAAGATCGATGCACAAGGTGATTAATTTAGATTTGTTTTTTTACGACGGATTGTCGCCTTTTTTCATGACTTGGTTTTGGAGAATGTGGACAGAGACGGAATACATATTTTACTCTCTCGCAGATCCTTCAAATGTTGCTTGCACTTTGATTTTTTTCTCGACTAAACTGCTGCAACTCTTGAGGCATCTGCGTCGTCCGGGAGGGGTGAGAGGAGAGAAATGGGAAATGTAACTGTTGTATTTGAATATTAAATACATTAATTAGACATTATTTAATAATACTTGTGAATGAATAAGGACAAATATTACACTACAGAATCATAAATTGTGAAATAGTCTGAAAAAGGTGGTAATTAAACATTGTTTTATCTTGCTTTTTTGGAAGCGGTCAAGAGTTTTGCTTTGTCTTTTAATGTTTTACTAATTGACAAAAGTCAAAATATATTGTCTCGGTATTTATTCATGTGACTCATTAATTCTTTATTTATGAAACATTGAGCATTGGAATTTGAGGCTTCATCATTTTTTGTCTCTATACTTCTACGACTACTCAGCTACTAAACTTTTCACAAAATTAAAAAGTCATGAATTTATTACACGCATAATTTCCCATTGTCTGCATTGATAACATTTCTGTGTGTGTGCGTGTGTGTGCGTGCAGGCTTGCAGAGGGCCCGGGCCCCAGCTCCTTACCGCCGAGACTTTGAGGCCAAACTGAGAAACTTCTACAGGAAATTAGAAGCAAAGGGCTACGGACAAGGACCGGGCAAGATTAAGTAAGACTGGTTGTAAATTACGCAAAAAATAAAGTTGAATGATCTATAGCTATAATACTGTGTTATTATAAGGCCCACTTTATATATTAGTTGTAGGAATTTGTAAATATCCCGATCAAGGTGAATTCAAACTGCTCATTTCTGTTCCATTTATTTTACGATCACCATAATCTGGTCCCACATAAATCATCATCACCCCCGTCTGCATTGTGTATTTCTTAAAAAACGCTTAGAAAATTCTATTATATTCATTAAATCTATCAAATGGAATATTTTGTCTCTTGTGCTTTGCTGCCCCAGAGATCGTTCCACAGAGGATTTGTTTTCCCCAAAATTTGGGATTCAATTATAGAGAATCAAATTAAACTGAATTGTTTCGAGGAAAAAATTCTTAGCGCCACAGAGAAGGCTTTGAAACTGTATCTAAACTGTATCTAGATGATTTCAATTTGCCGAAATTGAATTGTTAAATAAAATAGAAACCTATTGAAAGACTTTATTGACTTTCCATTTGTTTTCTGGTCCAAACATGTTGTCGTGGTTGCAAGGAGACACGGATACATCAGTATTTATTTTTTTGAAGTACATGTAGTTCCAGTGGGATGTGTGATGTGTTGACGTTGTTGCAGGTTGCTGATCCGGAGAGAACACCTGCTGGAAGGAACCTTCAACCAGGTGATGGCTTACTCCCGCAAAGAGCTGCAGAGGAACAAGCTCTACGTCACGTTCCTGGGGGAGGAGGGGTGAGCCACGCACCGGCACGAACACATGACTGTTGACTGCAGTGGGTCACTTGGTCACGAGCCTACATTTTTGTGATTTTTCTTAAAAGATGCCCGTTATTATCGTGTTGCACGAAATGAGAACTCAACTGTGTCAGAGGAAACAAAGAAACAACATATTCTTGGTGAGGTTTAAAAACCCTCTGAGACGGTTTTAATTGTTTTTTTAATTGGCAAAAAGAATGCTTTATCATCAGATTCATGTATCCAAATATACCAAGAATCAAACACGCATGAATGCCTCGTCTCTCGGTCCTCTCGTCTCTTCTAGGTTGGACTACAGCGGTCCATCCAGAGAGTTCTTCTTCCTCTTGTCTCAGGAGTTGTTCAATCCGTACTACGGCCTGTTCGAATACTCGGCCAACGACACCTACACCGTTCAGATCAGCCCAATGTCGGCGTTTGTCGAGAACCATCTGGAATGGTGAGCTGCCCGGCACACACACACACTTGCACAGACAGTGATCTATGACCACCATTTTTATAAAATGTATAATGTGTGTGTTCAGGTTCCGTTTCAGCGGTCGTATCCTGGGCCTGGCTTTGATCCACCAGTACCTGCTGGATGCTTTCTTCACCAGACCCTTCTACAAGGCCCTACTCAGACTGTCAGTACACACAGCATTTATCATGTGTCACTTACTTATTCACTCTTATTTTAGAAGTAAAATCCATAGAAGTAACTGAACTTGACAGATTCGGTGACACGATGTGTGTGCGTCCCACAGGCCCACAGACCTGTCTGATCTGGAGTTTCTGGACGAGGAGTTCCACCAGTCTCTGCAATGGATGAAGGACAACGACATCACCGACATCCTGGACCTCACCTTCACCGTCAACGAGGAGGTCTTTGGCCAGGTCAGCTTGTCCACGGCATCAGCTAGATGTCTACAATCTCACCCATGTGAATATGATATGTTCTGCATTGTAGCATTGTTTTTACGGGTGAACATCCTCGATAGCAAAACTTTTACAACTGGACCTCCCTGCTGCGTTGCCAGGTGACGGAGCGCGAGCTGAAGTCGGGCGGTTCCAACCTGCAGGTGACAGAGAAGAACAAGAAGGACTATATAGAGCGCATGACCAAGTGGAGGGTGGAGAGAGGGGTGGTGCAGCAGACGGAGGCCATGGTCAGAGGCTTCTACGAGGTAAACGACCGCCAGACGGCGACAACGGCATATTTTTAACAACACAAGCAGGTGAACACTACTCTCATTCATTAACACAGCGATAACATCGTAGGCCGACTGTCGCCAGCTGGAGGAGGCAGTTTTTGAAACAATACCCAACTAAATGAAAGTTTTTCTTTGTTCATTTAGAACAGTGATGTGAATACGTCTGTCTTTGGTTTTCTCCATACCAGGTGGTTGACTCCAGGCTGGTGTCCGTGTTCGATGCACGGGAGCTGGAGCTGGTTATCGCCGGGACAGTTGAGATCGACCTCGGTGATTGGCGGAGCAACACAGAGTACAGAGGAGGTGTGTGTGTGGTGTGTGTGTGTTATGTGTGTGTGTGTGTGTGTGTGTCAAACAGTTGGGCTGTGCAATGTAACAATGTATATTGTGTGACAATAGAAAAATGTCTAAACATACAGGGAAGCAAATGTTGTAAGCTTTTATTTGAATCAGGTACAGTTGTTTTATTACATACAGTATGAATTTATGTAGAAATGTGTTTAGTAATAGACAGTGATACACTTTTCTGTATAAAGCCCTCAACCTGAATCGATTCTGCTGTCGATTCCCCCCCCCCCCCAACAAACACACACCAGGTTACCATGACGGTCACATAGTGATGCGCTGGTTCTGGGCGGCCGTCGAGCGCTTCAACAATGAGCAGCGCCTGCGCCTGCTGCAGTTCGTCACGGGCACGTCCAGTGTGCCCTACGAAGGCTTCGCCGCCCTGCGGGGGTCCAACGGCCTGCGGCGCTTCTGCATCGAGAAGTGGGGCAAAGTCACATCACTGCCCAGGTATCTGACCTCGGTTCCCTACGGAACCACATTCACTCTCCTCTGCCTTCCCTCATCCTCATCATGTACATACGAATGGCTGCTCCAAACATGTTTAGCATAGTTTGGTTTCATTGATCCTCACAAATGTTTACAAAACCGACAAAGAAAATACAAGTAAAACATGATTGGCGCTTCAGGTTTTCACTTGCAGCCATGACCCCTCCACCTCTCTCTCTCTCAGGGCTCATACCTGTTTTAACCGCCTGGACCTGCCACCATACCCCTCGTACACCATGCTGTATGAAAAACTACTGATCGCTGTGGAGGAAACCAGCACGTTTGGCCTGGAGTGAGATGGACAGAATGATAAAATCAACACTGCGTTTCCTCTCTGCATTACCACTGGCTGGGCCATATAATGCGAAGAAAAGAAAAGCGGCCCTTGTGGGCTCAAGATACCTGGATTGTACTCGACAAAAAGGTTTTGGGTCGTGTGGGTGTATGTACGTCACTGTTATGGTACCGTGTGGTGAAGTCTTTCACTTAGCTGATCTTTATGACAGCACCCAGCACTTAGTACACCACAGCAGGAATAGAGGTATTTTTATATTAATCATCAAGACTGGATAATATGAGAAAATGTTTGTATATATATGTATATATATATACATATATATACTCATATATAAATATATATATACTCATATATATATATATATATATATATATATATATATATATATATATATATATATATATATATATATATATATATATACAAGTACCCAAAGAAAGGGTATGTGAGATGGAATCAAGATCATTTATAGTTGCATGAACCAAAATGCATCATCCCAATACAAAAATACTTAGTAAAGAAGATGCTAACAAATCTAACAACAAATAAAGAGTAATGTTACAAAGTAAGAACAGAAACATACCTGGTTTGAAATTTTGAATCGACAGAAAAGATTTAAGTAATATATGGAAATAAATTATAAATGTATAGAATGATTATGTACAGGAAAAAATGAATCAAATAGAATAGAGAATACTAGAGAATCAAATAGAATAAAAACTGAAAGAAAAATAAAAGAAGTCCAGACAAGAGCTTTAATGGAAGAGTGGAAAAGTAAAGTTACAGTTTTACCTGAAAAATGTTGTCTGCTGAAGAAGAAAAAAATCTGATAAGTTGTGTCGTATAAAACCTTCAAATGTTGAATTGGCAGTTTGAAAATCTTTTCTGTGAATTCAAACTTGAATGCTGTCGACGTACGCAAAGTCCTCAGGTGGTTTGCTGCTCTTATACATTATAATTAAGAAGATAATTATAGATTATTTACTCATCCATTCACATAATTTATAAATATTGCTATTAAAAAAAAGTGGATAAGAGTATATGATGCAGAAGTCTAGTAGCAAAAGGAACAATCATGTTTTTTAATCTGGAGAGCCAACAAAGATCTGGATCTTGGGATGACCAATAGGTTCTTAGACTGGGACCCAAAGAAATGCGGGATTAAATAAATGCAATGTAGCATGTTGCCAGCTATTTCAAGGCCCCAGGGCTGATCAAGTAGAACATTTTATCTAAAATTAGAACCAGTGTAAAGATAGATTATATAAATCGTGTGTGTTTGCTCCATTGAGAGAAAGACTGGCAAATGGGATTTGGAAAATAGACTGGCACAAGATGAAGGCTAGAATTATACTTACCGAATCTGCAAGAATGCAAGGGTCCAAGTAAATTTCGTATGTAAGCGTGGCTCTGTGCAGATGTCTATGCCCCTTCGCAACAAGGGCACATGCACTTAGCCAAGCGGATTCCAAGCAGCATCAGTGGTGTCCACAGCTGTCTGTTTACACATCTGAATGGGAGTACAACTGAGGTTTTAAGAAACGAGAGAAAGAAGTATGGATTACTTTTTCAAGATCAGTTAGCATCTGGAAAAAAATAGAGCCCAAAACAGTTGGTGGTGAGGATGTAGAGAAGATGACTCTTCTCTGTCGGGTACTAGGAAGGACCACTGGACCACCGAAGAGAAACATCCATACACATCACGTTGTCATGCGCTGCGTTAACTATGGCAATTCAATGTCAGCTGTTTGAAAGTAGGTACTTTACTGCAGCAAGCTCCTCAGTAGGTATTGAACCTGGATGAAATTTGAGAATGTGCTCAGAAATAGGAGTGGTCCAGCACACTGAAACTGGGGAAGGAGTAATACTTCATGTCCTTTACAGTAAACTGACAACAAATCCAGGTAAAGGGTGCAGTAAACCCATTTGAATGGTTGGGTCTCATGGATAGTTTGACTCTGCAACTATTACAATACTTCATCCAGTTCTGATACTCAAGAAGTACTTGGGTAATGAGTATCACCCAGAAAAGGCTCAGATCTGGACCCGTATCTTATATATATCATGTGTGTCCCAGGGGTTCAAGCTGACAACAGCTGGGCATATATATATATATATATATATATGTTCTCCTCTGAATGGACAGCACTGTTACCGACAAACATCTGCAAACAGTCTCTGCTCCGCAAGGTGTTGGACAGCAGAGACAATGATGTCATGTCTCCTCTTAACACCGTAGCCATCGTTTCCAACACAAGGGCTTCCGGGATTACCTTCTGTGGTCATGTTGAACCAAGCAAACAGGTAGCCCTTGATTCCTTGACGATAAAAGAATGCGCATGTGGGCCATCCAGTTGGACGAAGGGGACATTCTTTTGAATCCTTTCGGGCCAGAGTGGTGCTTCACCCCGTCAGCATCTCTGGTTGTTATGTGAATGGGAGCTTCTTGGTACTCTTCTTCAGGTCTTCCACTGATGAACTTCTCTCCGTCTGTGTACCCTGGTGATGCTCTGTGCGTCGGAGCAGGTACTCCAACACCTGAACCTTTACTGTCTCGAAACAACGTGACCGGTGCAAAGCAGCATGTGGGTCTTCGAGGGCTCCGTCATCGGACTGGCATTCCCGAAACGATGCAGCCGTTCTTCGGATGTGGATAGGGGCCCTTGGATGAACCAGTGTAATATATGCAATAGCTAAGACTTCAACCTCAGTCTGTTCAACAGGCTGCCATGTTTTTTTTGGGGGGACAGTGACTGCCTGCAGCGCTCTCTGTGCATTCCCAAATTGTTTTTGTCTACATCTCTCGTCCGGTAATGAAACTGTGCCTCGGTTACTTCTACGGTTCAGAATTTGCATTGGTTCTGTTTTTTTGGAAAGTCTTTGCATGTTCTTCTGATGTTCGCCCTGGGTTTCTGTGTCGCGCTCCAAATACACAACTTTGGTTCATTGGAAAATACTGACACCCAATTTACATCAGGCAATGTCATTCGTCTTCATGCGCACATAGCTATATATAATATAGAAAAAAAAACTCTACATAAATGCAACCAGAAGAATTGAAACTGGATTCAAAATCTGAAACATTTTAGCCAGATGTTGAAAAGGTACAAAAGCTTTAATCTCTCGAAGCCGCAAAACGTAAACTGTACTTTAATACGGTTTGTCATTGCAACCACTGAATGAGCTGAAAGGTTGAAGAGAAACTGCTGATTTTGAAAATGACACTGAAGTGTGTTTTCAGGTTTTGTTTAGTACTACTGCATAAAAGGTCGTATAAAGCTGTTTTTCCTCTTTGGTTTACCTCCAGAGGGAGCTGTGTGTGAAGTCTGATAAACGTCGTCAAGAGGAGAAGAGTTTACCATACGTATGTAGCCTGCTCTTCATCCCTGCTTGAGGCTTCAGGCTACATTAGCCTCTATTAGCATTTTTTTTTTTAAAAACGTTGCAAGGAAGAAGAACGTGGGGAATAAAAACCGACAATATCTCTGCTTATCATTTTTGTTTTAGGGACTTTACTGAGGTAAACATCTCAAATGATTTTGAGATTATTTTCTCCTTAGCTGTGGGAATGATCAATAAGGGGGGGACATAAGAGACGACAAAAGAAACGTACATGAAGATTAGGCAAAGGAAGTCTTAGAATGAATGTGATAAGAGTCACATATAACTTGTGTTTTCTCTCTCGGGATGAACTCGATGTACTGGCAGTCAGATCATTTGTCCCATGGTGGCCAGGCCTTATCCACACATCTTTTTAACCACGAGGACAAGGCTGTGATTATGTTGCATTCCCTGTTTTGTTTTGTTTTTCTACAACTCTTTTGTACTGTTATTTATACTGTATTGCAATTATAAGTAAAGGGGAGTCATGAACCTTTCCTTGAATGTTTTCTTTATTTGCTGGTTTTCTTTTTTTGGATTTGATTTGATGAGATGCATCAAAGAGTTTGCCTTCACTTTTGGAGCCTTTGTGTTTTTGATATGTGTCTTTTCAATTATCTGTTGCGATGGATGGTTATTTGTCGCTACGTTAGGCACTGCGTTAAGCTACAGTTCAATTTAGCCCACAGTGTCTCTCATTTTCCGTTCCACACTATCACACGGTGGCATCGTCCGTTTCATTATCGAGAATGTCATTGCTTTTACAGGGTTTTATTCCACATCATAGATGGTATATATATGTATAGATAATCTTACTGTACTATACATTTCAGAGCCACATGCATTCAGCAAGTAATCAGTGCTTTGATCATCAAATGAAATGCATACAAATGGGAGATTTTTGTAGGTGATTTGGTGTAAAATGTAAAGGCCGTGTACAGAAGTCTCGCTCTTGCTGTTTGTTTTTATGTTGAATACACATGTTGTAGATCTTGGAACACTGATATTTATTCTGGAAAAAGAACGGTCAAGATCACCCCCCATAACACCGATTCAAGCTGTTGTAGAAATACTTAACTAAGCTTTTGGAGAAGTATGAAATCATGGGGGCGTCCGGCAGAGAGGTGAAGTGGTGACAAATTGTAGCGTCAGTTTGGTCTTTGTGTCTTTTCGAGCTATTTATTTGTTCATTTTCATTTATTTTATTTTTTTATAAAGGTAATTTTACAAAGGGAATATGTGAATGACTGGGTGGATGGTGGCAACTTCACTGGGAGGTGACACTGAGGCATGGATATTTTGTCTGTTTTAAGTTGTGTGTGTGTGTATGTGCGTGCGTGTACTGTATGTACATATTGTTGAATAGTACAGCTCTGTTTAGTCTGAGAACGGGTTGCTAAATACTCAGGCTGTGCTAAAGCTCCACCATACCATACAACTGTTTATGAATCTCAATAAAAAAAAGTCACTTTGTTACCTCGCTGCCATTGTGTGTGCATATGTACTGTGTTGTACAGACTGAAACAAAGCAAAAGACATGAAGATTAAAAAGTGATTCCTCCTTGACCTTGGAAATGGCAGTTCAATTTCCATTTCAAGGTTATTGTATTGAAGAGCATCCAATAATTTTATACATTCTACTACCTTTGTTCTGCTGAAGCTTTCAGCCACATTTTTTGGTCTTCATGAGCTGATGTCAGCCATGTGTGATGTCATCAATCACACTGAACTGTTCATTCGTGATCGTGAGGAATATACGATCAGCGCATGGATCATTGTTCCAATAAAAGAGATAGTATTATGACATGATATCCACTCATCTATTGATCCTTATCATTTGTCACACTCAGGATCCTGTAGAACGATTACTCTTGGTTTTTCCTGCGATCTGATTGGACAGTAGTTGGACTGATGACTGGCTTTGATCTCTTATCTCGAACTTAACCTGCTCCGGAGCAGTTTAGCATTTCAGCACAAGTTGGAACTGTGGTTTATCTCGGTAAGAAGACAACCAGGTTCGTAGGACAGAAAAAAACCCAGAGATAAAACCCGAAGGTACCCCAAATAACAGCAAATCCCGCTTCGTAGTACAGGCCTCTGATTGGCTACTTTGTTTTCAATCCAAACATTGGCAGGATTATCTCAGCAAAGTAGAGAAACACATGGAGATTGATTCTTAAAGTCAGACACAAATACATTGCCATTTTCAAATAGTTTGAAATAACTCAAAAAATATTATTATATCATTATAAAAAATATATTTCTGGGCTAAATACCCTTTCTAGCTAGACGCTGCAACATGCGCTTTTGCCTTTTCCCAAGATGAATTATTATCGTGTTTGCTCATAATGTCTTAGTCATGTGTACTGTACTGTGTTTATTTACAGCACCAGTTAGTTGATTCATTTATCACATTGGCGTTGCTGTCGCTGTAGCCCACTGGCTAAATTATGTAGCACGTGAGCATGAGAGTATCTCGAAGTTGAGTTGCTCCACTAAACCCTTATGAAAAAAGGGTTTTTAAAGAAACAGAAATTGTAAAATTCCTATGATGAAAGTATGGCATTTTCGTCATGAAGTTGTAAGAAATGTGGCTATTTGCTAGTTTATACAATCTATTCATTGTATTATTTTTTTAACTACTTTTTTATAATGACTTATTTATTTACTTCCTGAACATAGTAAAGCTTGTGAATTTCATACTTCATGTGGTATTTTTACTTTTTCCATTTGAACGCAGCAGAAGAATAATGTCGGCCCCGCCTCCAACTGAAAGCACAACGCCTATTGGGCAGCCCGCCTGTCAATCGACCCAGGCTGCCATGGTAACGGACAGCACAGCGGCGGCAGCGGCGGTGGCGGCTCGGTTCGTCAGTGAGTAGTCGTCGCGCCGACAAGTAACTCCGCATCAAACATGTGCCGGACGGTCGCGTTGGTGTTATTCAACGGAACTTTAAACTATGCGGATGCTCTTCACGCTTAGGCTGCGCGAGCGGTGATATTCGCCTGGTACCACTTTTGTCTGTTTCTTTTCTTCTTCTCTTTTTTTTTTTTAAACTTGTCGTTCTAAGTGTCGCGTTTGATGTCGGCGCGCTAACGTTCGCTGTTGGCCGAAACGTGTTTCTTTCCCACCTGGACCTCAGCCTAACGAACCGCACCCGGTCCAATTCCAGACGACAACGACGACGACGACGACGGCGTCATGATCCCCGAATGTCCGCGCGCCGGCGACCCGAGGAGCCGAGCCAGCCGCTTCCTGTGCGCCGCCGCCGCCGCCGAACCGAGCCCGAACACCAGCACGAGCACGAGCACGAGCTCCAACAGGAGCGCGAGCGGCTTGTTGCGCGAGATCCAGACCGGCATCAGCAAGGAGCCGTTCACCGACCACTACACCATCATCCCCGGGAGGGAGCTCGGAAGGTAGGACCAACGTTTCTTTTCTTTTTGTGAGCATATGTTTGAAGCCACCGAGGTAACGTTAGGTGTCTGAGCAGTTGCTCTGACTTGTTGTTGTTGTTTACTTGGCACGTGACGGCTGCATCCAGACCTGATCCACACCTGATCCACACCTGATCCACACCCTGATCCATAACCTGATCAACACCTAAATCATAACCTGATCAACACCTGATCCACACCTGATCCACACCTGATCATAACCTGATCCATAACCTGATCCACACCTAAATCATAACCTGATCAACACCTGATCAACACCTGATCCATACCTGATCCATAACCTGATCCACACCTGATCAACACCTGATCCATACCTGATCCATAACCTGATCAACACCTGATCAACACCTGATCCACACCTGATCCATAACCTGATCCATAACCTGATCCACACCTGATCAATAACCTGATCCACACCTGATCCACACCTGATCCATAACCTGATCCATACTAGATCCACACCTAGATCCACACCTGATACACACCTGATCCACACCTGATCCACACCTGATCCATAACCTGATCCATACTAGATCCACACCTAGATCCACACCTGATCCACACCTGATCCATAACCTGATCCACACTAGATCCACAACTAGATCCATAACCTGATCCACACCTGATCAGATCGAATGAATGGGCCTCTAACAGTAACCACAAGAGTGGAAGGTGATATTTATATCTTCTTGACTGCATTTATTTACCACGTGCACTTGAACAAAAATCGTATCTTAGATTATATATGTTCCAGAGCTGCAACAGTTAATCGATAGTAATCGATAACTAAATGAATCGCCAACTGTTTTGATAATCGATTAATCGTTTCAAGTTTTAGTTTTATGAAAGAAATAGTCAAAATTCTCTGATTTTCAGCTTCTTAAATGTGAATGTTTACTGGTTTCCTTGCTCCTCTGTGACGGTAAACTGAATATATTTTGTGTGTGGACAAAACAAAACCTCATCATTGTGGTTTGAGGAAACACGGTTGACGTTTTTCATCATTTTATGAACCAAACAACTAAGCGATTAATCGAGAAAATTATCGACAGATTAATCGATTTATGAAAATAATCGTTAGTCGCATTTGCTCTCAGATCCCTGTCTTGTGATCCAGCACCATGTGGCAGAAGTCATGTATTTCAATTAATTTGCATTAATGCGATTACATCAGCTTTGTAATGCTGTCGTCTTAATATAAACTAATGCGCAGAAATACATCTTTTCATAACTCTTCTTTTCTGGGTATTATTTTTTCCACCTGCTGGACAGGTTGTAATTTTTTCATCTCCTTTCAAGGTCTGTCAACGTTCCTGAATACAGAATAACAAAAGTATTCTCATCCCATCCGATCACAAAAGAACAACATTTAGCTCTCTTTGTCTTTGGCACTTTGGGTCCGGTCCACTTGCTTGGTGCCAGGGATCTGTGCCCGTTTGGAACAGCTAATTCTTCACACTGCTGTATTTCTTCAAGGTTAAGTATTCGGGGAGATCCCCTCCCTCAACTGATCTGGCCCAAAGCCCCTAACAAAGTCACAAGGCCAATCCCCATTTTTGGTAAGAATATGCTTCTACCGCGACTTAATCGGCCGCAGAAGGACTTGGGGTCACATTGTTGTTGTGAGCTGTTAGTGTTATTTTAATTTTTTTCAATCAGTGTTATTGACAATAATACTGTGTCGACCTAGGTACAACGTTAGAGATAAGAGCTGAGCGTAGACTCAATCAAAGTAATCTCAGCCATCGATCTCCTGTTATTACAGTAATGTGAGCTGTGTATGTGTGAGTCTTGAGGACCACAACAAAGGCCGTGTGTGTGTGTGTGTGTGTGTGTGTGTGTGTGTGTGTGTGTGTGTGTGTGTGTGTGTGTGTGTGTGTGTGTGTGTGTGTGTGTGTGTGTGTGTGTGTGTGTGTGTGTGTGTGTGTGTGTGTGTGTGTGTGTGTGTGTGTGTGTGTGTGTGTGTGTGTGTGTGTGTGTGTGTGTGTGTGGCTTTGTATCGCATGACATGACATTGTGACTGTGATTAGCCGCCAGTGAACAACATGAAAGGCTACATTAATCTGCAGCACTACTCTGATCCACACAGCATTGTAGTAACCACATCAGCTGACACAAGTTCATGTGTTGGAAGTTCATGTACGCCAAGGCGCTGCTGGGGGATCAATCGTGTTGTCTGAAGTGTGTGTTCACGTAAACTCGCGTCATTAGGACTTGGCTTAAGTTTGTTTTGGTGTAGTCCAGTTTTAAGACCTGGTCTTAACAAAGACAGGCCCACCGTATAAGTTAGGACCAGGCTTATTACCCAGGGGAAGAAGTTAACTGTGACTCCCAGGAAACATCCCGTCACCTAGCTTGAAAAGAATCAAGTGATGTGCACTGCTGACGACAGGTGGAAGCTGAAGATCAGAGCGTTAGGAAAAACACTACAAATCAGTTCTTATGATTTATTTTTTCTTTGCTCTACGCATCGCTAAAGCCGTTTTCAGCCGGGACATAGTTCTGGTGGTTGGTCAGTGTAATAACAGACGAAGGGGTTACTGTTCTTTGGCCAAACCACCTTTTTGTGTTTATTCCCCGGGTGACCCTCGGCCAGTTCTCTGAGCCTCCTGGTGGAATTCCATTCATGATTAAAGGCTCGGGCCGCAAAGTGGTTTGCCCACGCACCGCTCGGTGCCGCTACCTGGACTATGAGCTTAATCCAACGTACGAAGAGAGGTTTAGCGTAGGCTGGAGCATAGTCTATTTCTCACGTTTTCATTTTGACTTCATGAAATTGAATCTGCTCTTTTTTGTGTGGAAGGTTCCGTCACATTATTCCACTTTGTGGTTTTCTCTCCGCTGGTGAAATTCACAGCTGCACGGCCCGGACCTAAAACTGAAGCATGATCATGAAACAGGCATGCGGAACATTCTGGCTGTAGCACAGCATTCTAGCTGCATGTGTGTGTGTGTGTGTGTGTGTGTGTGTGTGTGTTTAAAAAAAAAAAATTGCAAAGTGCGGTGTGCATGATGAGCACTTTCCGCACCGAGATGTAGATAGATGCTGCCCAGCGGTCCTCTCAGCATTCCTGCTCTGTGGGGAAACTCCCTGCCTGTGTGGACAGGAGCACATTCATAAGTCATCAGTCAACTCTGATCAGGGAATACATTTGCCACCTTCATCGTGACTATAAAAAAAGCAGCTTCTATATCCATTTTAAAGTAATTTTTAACTTCTTATGTCCACCCTGCTCCTCTGCTGTCAGTTGATAATTAAACAGCCCATCTATTCTGCAGCCAGGTTATAAAAGCTGTTGTCTGACCTGACATACAAATCTGAATAGAAACAATAACGAAACTCATTGGGAAAAGGATGATGATTTGTTCGTGCCTAAAAAAAAACGAGTGTCTAATCCACACTAGCTACTGGCCACTAGCGACCTCACATTTAGGGGTTGAGGTAGACTGGAGGAGTTTAAGGTAATACCTTCCACTACGTCTGTAGTGGGAGTCCCAGATGGCCAGCAGTCAAGCTCCTTTAGTGACCATGACAATGGTGAAGTGGTAATTGAATTGCATATGGTTAAGACCCAAAAGCTTTTCCCATAATGGGTCTTAGTGACAGGGATGGTCACTCTCCTCTCATCCCATATGGTCCCGGGTAGAGCTCTTTGGCCATCTTTAGTGATTGAATGTCACCAGAGGAACCCATGAACATGGTTAAAACATATATTTTTTAAATGGCTTATATGTTGTATGTGAGGGTTTTACTGTAATTGCACAATGATGTGTGTGAAAAAATGGAATATGTGTCAAAGCAGCAAAGCAATCTAAGTTGATTCCACTTGTTGACTGCGAATGTGTGACCTGCTTCCAGAGCGGTTTTACCCTCCGGACACAGGTACACCCAGTAATGTATGCAAACTAGAAACCTGTCTATCAGCCCCTAGGGATGGGAAACACTCTGTCGTCAGCTGATCAATGTCTGTTTTTTTCTTTCTAAAACTGCACGTGAGTTGAGGTCGTCCTCATTCAGATAAATTGACCGGAGGATGCACGCTGTCAAGCCAGCCCTGGTGTGCACACGGTGAATGAGTCGATGCTTGTGGAAGTGTATGGCCCCGAGCCAGTGAAAATCTTTATTTCATTAAATGCAACCAGGGCCGCCTGGCCGCCTGTCACTAAGCCCCGCTACTGTATGAGGCTGCAGACGGCCTCCACTGTCCACATGGCGAGAACCACGGATTCACTGAGGTGTTTTTTTTAGATGCCTGACACACTGAAACTACTGACAGCTAATATTTAGTCGTGGGTGGAAACGCATATCTGCTGCCATGAATACCCATTTAGACAGGATTAACGTAACAGGGGAAGTGGGGAATAAAGTATTCACCATGCATCATCATATCATCATCATGGCATTTTTACCATGAGGAAACTAAAGGAGGGGATCTGACAAAGACTGCCTTTCTGCTGGACAAGTAATAAATAAATATAATGCCAAATTTAAAACATAAGGCCTTCGTGCAGGACGGGATTAAATCAACAGGAGGACCCGTGCGCTTGCCATGAACAGTATCTCATCGCGGCTGTAATTATTGCAGCGGCTGTGGTGAATTGTTCGCATATATACTGTATTAAAATCACTGAGATATAGATGTAATTTCTACAATCCCTAAAGACATAAATCCTGTCATGTCCGAGTGCTTCCTAGCGCCAATCACCATAGCATATAAGCCGCGACATCAAATGAAATTGACTACCTTTTATTCATCGAGTCGTTGACAGCAACATGATATGTGGAATTAAAAGCTCTAATTTAATTGGGATAGTTGTGACTGTTCAGCATGAAGAACGTCTTCAGAGCGTGTAAGAAGTCACTACAATGGTGAAAAGCTCAAGGGCACGTTAGCAGGGCAGAAGAGAGGGTTACACTCGAGCCAGTTACACTGGAGAATGACTGCAGTGTAAACATTAACAGATACAGTTAAGCTCCGTGTAAGACTTATTTTATGGGCTGCAAACAGTTTTTAAATCAGTGATGCATAAATCTGCACACAGTTGGTAAACACTTACACTGTAACTAGGTTAACTAAGCCATGCTTGGACTTCTGAACAGCTGGTACCGCCTGCTGCGGCGCTCCATTCAAAACCTAATCAGTGTATTAATACACACACAGAGCACTGTACTGTACTGTATAAGGCTCTGCTGCTGCTGCTTGGCTTTAGGCTCTGACCTCTTAAAGCCATCCGCTGCATCCATTAGACGGCTTCTTTACATTAAATGCAACCGTGCCACCACCTCTGGCTTGGTCTGTTTGTACACACACACACACACATACATACACACACACACACACACACACACACACACACACACACACACACACACACACAGGCACACACACACACACACAAAAGCCATCTCTTTCAGGGTGTAGTCTGTGAATGAGGCTGCTGGCTTTGGAAATGTGCTGATGCTGCTTTAGAAAAGGCTGTGGTGGCCCAGTATGGTTTCTAAAGAGCAGGCCCAGACTCCCAAACCAAACACCATCTATCTGCTGTACTGATCCCATGCATGGATGGCCACACCCAATCTATCTATCTATATAATATAAAATAAAGATAGCTGATAGAAAAAGTTAAACTTTTTGCTGCTGCGCTTTTTTTTGTGGAAAAACATCCACTTTCCCATGAGGGAAAACCAACATGCAGCAGCCATTTGCAGACCCAGTCTACATTAATTATGACTTTTCTTACAGTCTGGACGACAGAGAGGGAACGAAGTTTGTTGACCCTAATGAATCTGAAAAAAATATTTGTCCTCAGCCTAGATCCGTTCAGGGACCACTGATCTAGATTATTTTAACAAATAATTGATTTGCTTTGAAATTCGTTCCAACAGTGCCCACACAGTTAACAGTCTGACGACATCGTCAGCAGCTTATTCGATGACATCAATCTCGCCATTTGTAATGTGGTGTTTGAAATTCGATTAACAGAAGGGGAGAAACCAGAAACATCTCCAACTGTTGGAATCCGTAGCTCCCAACGGCTTCAGCCCCATGACTTGTCACATGAGGCGAGGCCGAGGATGAAGTGGCTCGGTGCAGCGCTTCAGGCCCGGAGCTGCTGCTCCTCATGCCCCGCGCCCCTGACACAAGTCCTTTCATGGCGACCACACAGTCTTCTTCATTGTGTTTTAAATCTCACAGCATCTTTGTCTTGCTTTTCTTAGAATGAATTGAATTACTCTGAGATTGTTGTGCAGGCCAGCCAGTTCTAACTATAATTAATGTTCATACTCTCCCTGAAGCCCAGAGCGATCATAATACTCGTCTTTGTCAAAAGTCCTGCAAATCCTTGATTTTGTGTCGGGATATTTGACAATTTATTCACCATTGACTTTTAATTTTAAAAAATTACAATTTTCTTTTAAAGCTGCACTATTTCCATTTTGATCAGGAATTTATTGAAAATGTAAAACTCTGGATTACAGCAAATCTTTACAAAAGTGGAAACATTTCCATCTCAAACAACAAACGTATTAATTTTTTTATCCCCAAAACCCAAAATATTTTGATAGTTGATGTTGAACATTGCAGGTGAAAATGAGTAAACACAATGTCATTTGAAAAGGGGTTGACAACCTATAAAATCTGCAAAGTTTCGGTTCACTGTAATCTAAAGATACCATCTTATTTATGACATGCCACAGAAAAATTTGCAGCCAAATTTAAGGAAGCGGAGAGAGCAGTCTGGACGTGTCAGTGTGCGTTAGCCTTGCCGTACAGTAGATCGGTCAGGTTCAGTCCGGGCTCGGCTGCTGCTCATTATTGGAGCATTGACTTCCAACAGTAGCCAGAGGGAGAGCGTGATGTGGGCCTGTCATCTCCATCACCAGCTGCGTTTGAGAGGATTTCCCCTAGGCAGCGCACACGTGTGTACACACTGCACTATACTGTAGTCTTCGCATGAAACCACCTTCGACTCTGCAATAAAACTGGTTCAGGCCAGACTGTTGTGGTGGAAAGAGAAAAGGGAAACGCTGCCAACAACATTCACAACCAGCACTTATTAACAGATAAAAGTAGAATACACGTTCAGATTTCACTGTCACATATATTCGTTTTCTTTAGCTTCGCGTTGAAGTGGGTTTTGCTCGTGATTCTCTGTGTCAGCCATGCCAACAACTTGACTCTAGGAAGTCATTGTATGAAATATCTCAACAATTGTCCCTCCAGTTAGATTCTTGGCTGAACATGGCCAGTGCTTACAGTATACACCAGTGATGGTTCTCCTTGTCTTCCAGGGGGAAGTTTGCTGTGGTCCGAAAGTGTGTGGAGAAACGCACGGGCCACGAGTACGCCGCAAAGTTCATGAGGAAGCGGCGGAAAGGCCAGGACTGCCGCATGGACATCATCCACGAGATCGCGGTGCTCGAGTTGGCCACCGTCAACCAGCGGGTGGTCAACCTGCACCAGGTGTACGAGATGGCCTCTGAGATGGTGCTGGTGCTGGAGTTGTGAGTATCAAACCCGTACACGATGACCACAGCCAGAAGTTGGATGTATGAACATGTGTCACATAGTTAGATATTTAAAATGTCCTTTAAATCTTATGTTGCCTTCACACCAAACGCGAAGCAAATGTTTTTTGCACGAAAAGGAACATTAAAGACCCGAATTTCTTGAAATATTTGAACTCTAGCAAAAATATTCACGTGACACGATGTGGTGAAAGCCAATTAGCGTTGACATTCTCTCGAGGTCACGGGCAAATATTTGCGGGTTGTGTTCACTCGCGTTACTCGCACAAGTAAACACAAGTGATCCTGCGGCCAAACTCGTGTAAGTAATGCGACGTGAACGTACGTTAAGCTTCATGTTTGTTCGAACGCAGCATAACAGTTAAATAACTGGTAGTTTTGAATACTCAAATAGCTGCTTATCATGTCTGCTGTGAAAAAAAAGAAGCTTGTTGTCGCTCTATGATTACTGTACTTGTTGTCGTTATTGGTTTTCACTTCAGTTGACCTTGTTGTTGTTGAGATGGTGCGCAGACTTGGGTTTTTTTGTGTCAGAGTAAGCTCGTGAGTTCACCGAGGTTCTGGTTCGTATGTGACAAAATATAGAAAACACACGAAGCGAGCCATGTGACACTGTCAAAATAAAGGTGTGTGTGAGGGAACAGGCGGCTTTTTTAGTCCCGCAGAGCTTCAGGCCAAACGTTAATACTCCTGCAAACACCAGCAATTCCAAATATGTGCCTTGCCTGTGTCCTTTGTACACACACACACACACACACACACACACACAGACAGACTGTGTTGTAGGATGAAGGGGGATTGGGTGTCTTCTGTCCTGTGTCCTGTGTCCCGGGCTTATGGCTGAGAGGTGAAGGAGACAGACGCTGACAGCGATTTGATGTGTTAAATCCATCAGTAAGAGTGGAAAAAAAGAGCAACTGGAGCAAAGCTCAGTTTGACCCAGTATGTGGGACAGACACACACACACACACACACACACACACACACACACGCACACACGCACACACGCACATATGCACATGATACAGCATGGTGTTGACTGCAGTAACCACACCAGTTGTCGATGATCTCATCTCACTGGTCGTGCCCAGTCCGTGCTTGACCTGGTTCCCATAGTGTGTGTGTGTGTGCGTGCATGCGTGCGTGCGTGCGTGTGATCAAGAAGGTCTCCCTCACTTCCCCTCTCTCTCTTTCTGTCCTTGTCTCTCTCCCCTACATGCCACATTGGATTTTGCCTGCATCCCTTGGCATAGTGACACACAAAACTCCCCCTCACACACAAACACAGAGGACAGTCTGACAGATTATGTGGTATTGACACATCCTGGATCAGCTGTCATCTGTCGTGTTTGACCTCCACACATTCACCACTGAAAGTGTATGAGGGGCGGATTGTCACTACACAGATACAGTTTCATATGCTGGAAAGATGCGTCAAGCTAATGGCAACAATAGAAATGTGCAATAAGCCTGGATACAGTGTTGTTACGCAGCAGCAGGTCATATCAGGTGGTGATATTGAAACTTTTTTCATTGAGACTGGAGGCCAGCTGGTCTCCGTGCCGAACGGGATGAAGGACTTAGATGAGGAGTTAATTCCTTACATCTTAATGTTCCGGAGTGACCTGAAAGTTAGAGTTTAACAACAATTCAGCAAAGTCGATTGAGTCTTTCCTCGTGTTAAGTTCCTACTATGGATCAAACTACGGGTCTACCCCAAGTTTCCTCCCACCTCCCAAAGTTTGCCTTTCACGCATGACGAACACCGAACTGGATTGTTCAAGTCAGACCCGTTCACACCAACAAGAAAACATCCGGACTTCTGTGCATGTCTGAAAGCATCTTAAGAGTTTCTTGTTTTAAAATGTTGTTTTTTTATTTTTTATTTTATGGAGTGAGAAATTAAATAGTAGCTGTCCGTGTTATGTGGATTATAGTGTTAAGCAGGATTATTTGCTGTCAGCAACACATGCCATACAATGCAAACTGTCCTGTTAAGGAGATCCCGTAAAAAAAAAAGAAGAAATGGCTCCAGTTGGCCCAATCCTCCCCCACCTCGGCCCATAATCCTAATCCCAGCCATTGTTCATTAAAAGGATAATCTCAGAATTAACTGCTGCCCTGAGTTGAGGATAGTGCTCCGAGTCAGATGCACACAGGCCAACACAGAAAGACACTACACAGCTCATACTGGCATTGAAACTCAGTTATTATTCCACCCTCAAAATTATCTCAGAAAGACTGTCATTTCTGAATGGATCCAGATTTCAGGAAGTGGAATAAAGCCCATATTAAGACCGAGATTGCTGAGAATTTATGACATTAGAGAGAATAAATCTTTGTTATGTAAATGTTTAAATAAAAGAAACGAGCAGCAATATTCAATATGTTGGACCCTAAGGACCCCTTAGTCCCGTCGAAGGATAGAAGATAATCCCTGATATGATCTTATGAATCATATGAATGGAGGGTTATGGGTTCAATGGACTGCGAGAGCATTTCTCCTCTGTGCTCTCTTCATATCAAAAGGAAATAGAGCAGAATGCTTTCACTCTCTCTGAGGAGGGACGTCGATGACACACTCGCCTCTTATTTGGCCGACAGCTGACAGATATTTCGGGCAGTGGGGTCAATGGAAATGAAGGAGGATTGAAGGATGGATGGAGGGAGGAGGAGGGCAGAGATTCTACGAATGAGGGTCAACTTGACATAGAAAACTATTCATGCCATGATGGGAGGGAAGGAGGGAGGAAGAGAGGACCAAAGGCTGGTCGCAAGAAGAAAGAAAGGAAGTGGTGAAGAGTTAGAAAAAAATGAGGAAGGGGACCGGGGCAATAATAGTGTAATCGTGATGGAGAGAACAGTTAAACGGAGAGAATGAATGAGAGCGATGGAGAGCGCCATGGCCTCATTGCTGGGCGGGCTCCAGCTGGGAGTTCATTATGTCAGTTGAGCCGCACACGCACACGTGACCAGTCAAAGCGTGGCCGCTCGCCCAGAGAGAGAGAGTAATACAGTGGAAACAAAAACATTAGAGTGACTTGATGGTTGAGGTCGACCGGGTAAGATTCACACCAGGAAACCTGTTTGTAACTGTGCAAATTCTGTTATTGAGCTCTTCGGCTGATTCCTTCGTCAGCTAACGGATAAAGTTTTACTCCAGACTTATAACAGAATATAAAGCCCCACACTCTGTGATTTGATATGTGAAGGAAACAGAGTAAATTCCAGTCAACGGTCAAAAACGCAGTTTAATTTGGTCGACAAATCAAACGTTCCAAACACGTCATTCATGTTTAACTGTATCAGCTTCCTGATTGGCTAATTTTGTGGCATTTATCTGTCACTTTGGCTGAATTCTTAATCTGATTACGATATCTTCTCCCAAAAAAACGCATGTCTTGTCGCTTCTTCAGTTATTCTGCTGATCATACTGTATCTGTGTGTGTTGGTAGACGTTTCATTTCATGCAGCTTTTGTCTGATAACTTTTTCTTTATTTATTTGGCACAACATGCCATGTCATATGTGACAGCTACTTCTGAGTAAAAGTTAAAAAACAAAACAAAAAAAAACTTCCCCAACTTCTTGGTAATAACCAGAAAAGTTCAAAAGGAATCTACAGTGTAGAATAAAAATTACACAATCATATGTATGTCTAGTCATTTAATATAACCGGGGCCATAAATACTGGTACGTTCCTGGATCACGTTTGATTGGCTTGGTTGGTGCCACCGAGGGCCCTTCGCTGGTTAGCTCGGCCCTAAATGTATCAGGCGCTGATGTCAGATTACTGGCATCCGGACAAACGTGTGGCTCCGTTACCAAACTGTACGTTGCCACTCTCCGGCTGTAAACGGAGCCATTAGCATGTGGGGAAAGTCCAGTTTGCCGGACATGAATACATGATGAGCGCAGTATGGGCCGAGGGCCGAGGCATTCACTTGACCCCTCTCTGACTTTGTCGCTGCCCCTCTCTCCCTGTCGCGCACATTTCTCTCTTTGTCTCTGCTGGTCTGTGTGGAGACGCTCTCCAGTCCTCCGCTGGTCTTGCTTCTCTTGTGATGGCACAGAATCCCATTCCTCCACTCGCTCCCTGTGAGAAACACTCATGAAGCAATGTCCAGGACTTTTCCTTCAGAAAACAAGTGTAGACACTTCCCCATGCCCCTATTGTTTGAGTGTGTTTATGTTATGACAGAAGCAGGTCAAATATTTAGGTCGGCTGACGTTACTGTTATTATTGTTGCTTGTTGTTGTTTTCTTTACTAAACTATGAGGGGTTGAGCGTAACGGCCGGCCGATCAAAGCCCAATTGATCCATTCCCACCGCTGAGCCGACACTGATTTCATTAATTACATTAGCAACTCGCCAATCAAGCTCGGACCGGCTGAACCCGACCTCTCACTGGGCTTCACAAGCCTCCGTCGGGGGGTTCAGGGGGCAAACACGCAAGGGCCGCGGGCCAATCCGCTTCTGTCGGGGATCCTATCAGTGGAGCTGTTTGTCTGCTCCTGGTGGTGTTGATGACGCATTTATTCAGGCCTCTCGGCCGCCGAGTTTCTTCATTCAGAAATAGATATTTAAACGTGTGGTAATTTCAATTCAATTGATTGGATTTGAAAGTTGATTCGGGGGATTTCCTGGCAGGCCCTTGTTACGGAGCAAACTCCCTTTTCCTCTTATGTTCTTCCTCGGTATTTAACTCTCCTCCCGTGAAAGTTAGGGCATCAAATCTCTCAGTTCAACTTGGTTTTTCTTAACATTTTTTGTTCATAAATTATCCCTGGAACTCCCTGACTCGGGACCGAGGGTTTGCAGAACTTGAAAAGAAAATTGTTTCAGGAATTTAATTGAATCTAACCAAGCAACCAGAAATTCCACATCATCACGCAGGGCTCTGGGAAACAAATTATGAACTTGTCAAGTTGGTCCAGCAGAATGGAAATTTAAAAGATGCTTCCATCGGGTCTCAAGACTTTGTGAAGTTGAGGCAGGTTTTTTTTCCACACTGCCACCGTCATCTGAGAGATAAATGGGCCATACCCAGTTTTTTTGATAATAAAGAGCCAGAATGTCCCAGATGTGAGTCTCATCTCACGAGTCGTTAGGAACAGCTCCTGTGCTCGGGACCGTCCAGAGCAGAGTAGGTACATGAGGACGTGGCCTGTAGTTGTTGTTGTTGTTTTTTTCTTTTGGCCAAAATGGATTAGTTTCTGTCTGATCCTCTGAGGAATGAACTGATTCCAACAGTTTAATGCACGTGCTGAAAGCGGCAGGTGTGTGTGTGTGTGTTTGTGTGTGTGTGTGTGTGTGTGTGTGTGTGTGTGTGTGTGTGTGTGTGTGTGTGTGTGTGTGTGTGTGTGTGTGTGTGTGTGTGTGTGTGTGTGTGTGTGTGTGTGTGTGTGTGTGTGTGTGTGTGTGTGTGTGTAACAGATTAGAAACCAATCACTTTCCACACACATTTACCTAAGTTGACCTGATTATTAAACATAATACTCTCTCGTTTCTGAAACTTTTTCCACAGTCACACACATACACACACACACACATACGCACACCCTGTTTTGTCACGGCTACTTTGGTAAGTGTGTAGAACGGAGGTCCTGTGAGGAAATGTTTGACTTTCATCAGGTCCGGCCCACAGACTGTTTTGCTAATGTTTTTTTTTCTCTAGTCGGGTCAAAGGCCCTTTTTTATCTCACCTCGGTAAATCCACATCATTCTCGGCCAGCCCTCCTCTTCCTCCATCTCTCCGCCTTCCTCTGAGATAAGGCCTAATTCAGCAGCACCCTGAGGGAACACCTTGTCTATTCCTGACCGCCCGCCCTCTTTCTCCGTTTTCCCTCTCTTATTGAGTTTGTCCATCAGAGTCTATCTCGGGTCAAAGGAAATTGAAGGAGGTCAAGTAGTTGAAGTGTTGATAGTAGGTCGAGTCAATTTCTCATTCAGTTGTTTGTTTTATACTCGAAGGCCTGACGTCTCACGTCAGAGGTGATGCAGTAAGAATCGGTCAACAGCACAAATGGCCTCGTTCAAGCGAAGCTCGTAATTAGTTTTGCTATATTTGGAGGTGCAGCGCTATTTCTGCCACCACCTCCAGCAAGTGAAAACACACACACACACACACACACACACACACACACTGGAGCTAGATAGTAAATCTCTTGTGAGGTTTACCATCAAAAAAGCCTGACGTAAATGTGAGTCCCATAATTGTTTTGGTGAACTTGTGGATGAAACGAGGAAGCGGGACTGTAGTTTGTGTTTCCTGCGGATGACCTGGTTTCCTCCCACAGTTCAGACACATGCAGGTTAGGTCAACTGGGAACTTTAAAATTACAGGTGAAACGTGTCTGTGTGTTTGAGGCTGTAGCGCCCCTGACGTTGTGTCATCTGATGAACTGATGTAACTGTCTCGTGCAGCGCCGCCGGAGGCGAGATCTTCAACCAGTGCGTGTCCGATCGGGAGGAGGAGGCTTTCAGCGAGGAGGACGTGAAGAGGCTCATGAGGCAAATCCTGGAGGGAGTCGCCTTCCTCCATCAGAGGAACATAGTCCACCTCGACCTGAAGGTCAGTGGAGATGAACACACACACACAAACACACACACACATCTCTACTACCAGTTCAGGTGTTTGTGATCGAGAACTTCAATTTTCATCCATCAGTAAAAAAAAAAAAAAAGTGCTGTTAGTTTAAGGAACTCACTCAGGAATTACACCAGGTCAAAAAAAGATTTAGCTCCAGTAGAAAAATACAGATGAGATCTGTCAGTGAATTCATTCTGGAAATATGGAAGAAGAAAAAAGAGTTTTCTTTTCACATTTCATACCGAGACAGATTAGGGTCAAGATAAATCTCAGTTCCGAGCTGTTGGCAGTTTTTGTAATTTAAAAATTCTTTAAATTGTGAAAACTTAACCAACACCATTGTAAGTGGGAGTGAATTTACTGCAAGTAGAAAGAAACATGAATATGCAGACCATAAACCTCCAGATGAGTGTGTCCGCTTGGTGCAGATCAGACGGGTACAGTACATGTGTGAGGTGTGCGTGCGTGACGTGTGCTGTGATGTCCTGCCAGCCTCAGAACATCCTGCTGACCTGCAGCTCTCCTCTGGGCGACATCAAGATCGTTGACTTTGGTCTGTCCAGGATGGTCTGCAGCCACCAGGAGCTCCGAGAGATCATGGGAACCCCGGAGTATGTCGGTGAGTTTTACTTCGGTTTTGTCCGTTTGTTCTCGTCGTCGTGAACGAATGAATTATCTCAGGAGCGACATGAGGGAATCCCTTCAAATTTGGCACTTGGACTGAAGAATGAACTGATTTTGTTAGTCGAAGGTCAAGGTCAGCATGACCCCTTGTCTGTCCCACTTCATTTGAAAATATGTACAACAGAACAAAAACAAGTGGAGCATCTGCAGGGCACATGACGCACACTTTCATCACAAAACACACGCGCGAGTTGGCAGAGGCACAGAACCACGAGGCGTCAATACTCCTTTTTGAAACGATGTGATTCTGAATGATGATTGACTTGTTTGTGTTCATGTTTCTTTCAGCTCCTGAGATTCTGAATTATGAGCCCATCAGCACAGCAACAGATATGTGGTAAGAAAACTCATGAGTGAAGGTTTGATTTCTTTGTTTTGAGGCCCAGTAGTGTCCAAGTTTTTTTAATTTTCTCTTTGTAAAACTGTCAGATTCCTTCATAAACTAAACTTAATATAAAGTTGTTAGTAGTCACAGCTATTTAGTTGCTGCTTGTCTGCTCCTAGTGGCAAAACTGGTAAATTACACTGTGGCAGACTGACCACACGTCAGTATCACATGTCTAACAATGTGTCTGTTGTCTTAAATCATTTATTTGCCACCATAATACATTTCATCTGTCATTATTCATTTCTTCTATCCTTCAAAATGATTAACCTCACTGCAGTTAGAAAAAATGCTTTTTAGATTTGCTTCTCAGCAATAAACTAAAATTCCGTGAAGGGATAACAGGCAAATGTAACTTAATGAATTGAAAATCTAATTTAGCTAATCATAATGTTTGTTATTTAATTTCTCATAAGTTTTTAATTAATTAATTTATCTTATTATTGCTCATTTGGTTTATTCAAGGTTTTGTTGTTCCTTCCCTATCTGCCTCTTCTAACCCGTCTGCTCTGCTGCGCTCCGTGTTGTGTGTTTTCAGGAGTATTGGCGTCTTGGCCTACGTCATGCTGACGGGCATCTCTCCCTTCCTGGGCGAGGACAAGCAGGAGACGTTTCTAAACATCTCCCAGCTCAATGTGAGCTACACGGAGGAGGAGCTGCAGCATCTGGACCCGGCCGCCCTCACCTTCATCCAGACGCTGCTCCGCAAACAGCCACAGTCAGTCCACAACACACCTGCATTCATGTGGCACCAATGTTCATGTGAAAACGAAAAAGGCAGAAAGGGAAAGAGCAGGCATCTAGTCATTAGACCTCACTAGCTACTCAACAGCAGAGGGTGGTTGTCAGTGTAATTCTATGTGTAAATGTTCACGGCTATTTTATCTTTTTAATCTATGGGCACCACAGCTTTATTTATACACAGTATATACATTTAAAATAAACTTAAACGTTGGTCTTTTTTTGTACAGAAATGAATTTTTCATCATGAGAAAGGTTACAAAAGCAAACATAAAATTCTTTAACTGCTTCAAATCAAAAAGCTCTGGCGACCCCTAGTGGACATGTGGATCTTCAGGTGGAGAACCTCCTGATCATTTAGAGTAGTTTCCAGACGCCCTCTCTGTTCTGTTCTGACTTTGTAATGTTTGAGTTGTGAGTGTAGATTAATGAGTGGTAAATGTATTTAAACAGTTTTAGCAGGCTTCAAGATGAAAAAGTGTCCAGGTACAGTGAAAGATAAGGTATTTTCATACCTAGAAAGAATAGTTTGAGATGTCTGAGCTCAGTTTGTGTGTGTTTGTGTGTGTTCAGGGATCGGGCCACAGCAGAGCAGTGTCTCACACACCCCTGGCTTCAGTCCTCAAGTTCTCAGGAAACCCAGACAGAGGAGGAAGTCCTCCCAGCGGAGGACCAGGAAGTATCAACCACCACCACCACCACCGGTAGCCATGAATCTCCCAGCGGCACGACCACAGCTGACAAAGAGGAGAAGGAAGACGAAGGACTCCCGGTGACCGAGGAGCTGATAGTCGTGGCTGCCTACACCCTGGGTCAGTGCCGCCAGTCGTCCACCTCAGAGAAGGAGGCGCTGGTCGCCGAGCAGAAGGCCATCTCCAAGCGCTTCAAGTTCGAGGAGCCCTTCAGCGCCCTGCAGGAGGTCCCCGGGGAGTTCATATACTGACCCCCACCCACCACACACACCGCCACCAGGTTGGTGTTGTCACGGTAACAAAAATAAACCTTCAGCTTATTCCAACTCTCCTCCGTATATATACCTTACGTTTATAATCAGATGCTGTTGCACAATCAAACTGATTTTATTTAAGAAGTTGACTTTCTTGTTTTTTTACACACACATTTCTCCCATAATGCATCACTGTGCTTGACTCCCACCTACTCCCCACGTCCCGACAGGGCTACAGTAGGTTTATTTCACTTGTATTTCATTTGGTTTGCTGTTGTAGTTTTTCTTTTCTCCTGAATAACTGGCCAAATGTCGTGACACGCTGAGATATGTCTACAAAAAGCTACTGTAACGAGTGAAGTCGTCTCATCTAGACTCAACCCACGGCGATCAAGCAGCGAGAAATCTATCAGAGAAGAGACAAGAGGCTGAATCCCAATATCCCCCCTTTTGTACTGGACCGTTAAATCTCCAACTTTAGATGCCACGGATGCTAAAACTCCCAAAACCCCAAAAGTGTTATCCTAATTTTTCTGAACGGATTTTGCAGTTTGTTTGTGTGTAATCTTAAACCCAATAAAAATAAAAATAAACATTAAAAAGATCAAAACATTGACTGAGGTAAAAAAAGGTTCCTTTTTTGACACTGGAAAAGACGTTGACTAAACAATCTCACCACAAGGTCTATTTAGTTCTGGAGCTTTCAATCAACTGACACAGTCTTCGCCATCGGTCCGAAAAAGGAAGGTAATATCGCTCTCTGAAAAGTTCAAATGTTAAAGGAGACATTCAAATAAGTGTTAATCCCAAATTAATATCAATTATGAACCGATGGTAAGAGTGGGTAATGAGTCATTTTACAGTAGAGATAACACATCAAATCTACAAAGCTGTTTTGTTGCCGAGAGACGGCCCTTCGTTGACATTAGCGGACTCCTTTTCTGAGCTAATGTTAGCCTAGATTAATGTGCTGCTAGCTGTTGGCGCGTTTGATTTTCGCCGACTATTCGTCCTTATTCCTTCACGTAGAAATCATCCCGCACGCTGTTAAATGCAACCATTTGTAAAAGTAACGTTTCAATCTGTTCGTACATTTAAAAATTCATGCATCAATGCATGTAATGTTCTTCATATTCTTACATGTGAGCACCTTTAATACAGCCAGTTTTGGAGTAGTATCGCATTTTTTTTTCCAGCTGAGCAACGACTACAGTAAAGACAAGTAAGAGAAGCACGTGTGAACAAAATGTTATTTCATCTAGGACGCAATCACTCATAGTAAACATCCAACAACCAGCCAATCAGAACAGAAATCTGAAGATGCTGATGGTGTGAGTCGGGCTCCGGGTCTGACTCACACCATCAGCATCTTAAAAATGTCTCTGAATACGTTGTCGAAAAAACGATTTTAGTTTAAAGGAAACTCACAAACTAACTCCCGACTCTGATCCCTGATAATTCCAACAATGTTTCTGCTTAATTCATTGATTAAAGCTGCAGAAACGGTGTATATAGCATATATTCAGTTCCAGTCATCATGTGTGTGCATGAGTACTGATGACTGAGTCAATCTGCAGCTGGGAGAAGAAACTATTTCCACGATTTTTGAAATTCAGAAGCCAAATCCGTGTCGATCTCTGTCCTGTTTCCGCACGTTTGATGCTTTCACAACCGGCTGCTCCCGACTCAATTCTGTTGGTGTCTTTATTTTATTCCATTGTTTATTGTATTCGGTGCCATGCTCAGAGATAATATTTGGTCATTTTTTAGCTCTCGCTGTTTTCATTTCAGGAGTTTTTCCGTGTAATATTGCAAATATCTCCGAGGCAGAATTTTTGAGTTTTTCTAATCCTGTGTAATGATGAAAATGTTGTTGTTTTTAAAAAAGGTAAATACTATTCAAAGAGCCATGTCACATATTCCTCTCGCGTCAAGGACTGAGCTTTCGCTCCGAAGCAATAAAGACTTATCATTAAGTCATATTTCACATTTGTACATGTAGACGACAGCAGCCCCAGACTTCCACTGGATCTATTCTGTAAATTTGCGTTTATGAAGCCGTGAGCTCTGTTACTATAGGAAAAAAGATTTGTACATGAATGTCCCCGTTGTAAATAAACACTTCAAAAGCGTGCTGAAAACTGTACTTATCATTTGTGATCATAGTACTATAACAAAGTGTGTTTCTGTAGCCACACTGTAACTCAGTGAGAATCAGATTAATAACAACTGAGTGAACCTTTTGAAAAATGCTCAAAAAGCACAATAAAAAGAACAAATTGTATGGGTACATAACATTGTGAACAACATTTCCCAAAAAAGTCAATTCAGTTTTTTCGGTGGATATGTAGCATACTCACCCTACACGGTAGCAATACAGTACTATGATGAAATATAACATAATACTTGGCTGATTGGCTGAAGGGCAGTGATGTCAGCCTCTGCATTGGGGGAAAATCACATCTTCAATAACATAAATAATGAATAATAATAATAATGATAATAAATTTAATTTTCAGAGCACTCTTCATTGCTAAAAGCAATGTCAAAGTGCTAGAATACATCAGGGAACTGAGAGACAGATTTATAGATACAACATAATGACTAAGCTCTTTTCTCATTTACTCAAAAATAATTTTGCAACTCTATGAGACATCATCAATAGACGATACAATAAAATATCAGAAAACAGAATATTTGTCATTTCACAGCCATGACTAAATAAATTAACCTGGATTGTTTTTAGTTTTTTCCTCCAAACTATGCTATTTCACTGATTGTTGAGAAGCGGTTTTACCTCAGGTTAACCACCAGGTGGCAGCAACGACTCTTACATTAAAGGCCATATGGAGGACGTGCCGCTTGAAATGTTCAGTGAGTTTGAAGGAATTTTCCCTCAGTAAATCCATGAAAATCTAAATATTTCAGCCGTAGTTACTGACGTATTAGAAACACACCCTTCAAAGCTGCACCTTTATTTGATGAACAAGCTGTAAACAACATATAACACAATATAACGTTGATGCTCGATAGCCACATAGGTTAATTTGTACTAAAAGTGCTTGAAGTTCAGCATCAAACATAACAATAGTTTTTTTGCAGCTTTCGTTTGTGGTTTACATCAATTTTTTTTTACAGATTTTTGTTGTTGTTGTTTGTGTCCCGGTGCAGTTTAAATGTTTGACGGGAGGTCAGACCCCCGTGGGTCAGGCTGAACCAGCAGCAACAGCTCGCTCACTGAATTATTCTGTTACTGCACCAACACAACATCCACAGAGATGAACACAAGGCTGCCTCGGAAAAAGAAAAAGAATATCTAACTGAGACGGATCGTCCCGGCAACAAGGACAAACTGGAGACGCGGCGAAGCTACAGATGAGCCTGAAGGATACAGGACCCAGTCAACAAGCAGAGAAGTGGAGCTTCATGGGTAAGAAAACAAAGCCTCTCTAACCCACATGGACACAACTTCTACTCTCTACTCACACACATTCATTTTACCATTCACTTTATCAAATTAGTTCCATTATAATTATTATTATTAGTTTGCAGCCGGCGTCTTTTCTTTAACGTGTTGCATTTGACTCTTTGAGACCTTGCAGCATCAACGCTCCGCTGGCTCTCGTGTTCCACGTATATAAAAACAGTTTTTCCAGCGGGGTTGTCATTGGTCAGCGCATTCCCTGCTCCTGTACCATAGCAACACAACATCCCGATTCTTAACTCTAATTGGCTGCAGGCTGCAGGTTTCATTTTCAAATCGGTGCACAGCCCCTGATGTTGGCAGCCTCATCAGCATTCTGGATACTTCGCAAGCCGGAGGGACAACTGGTTTCAGCATCTCCCTGCTAATTCCAGGCCGATGGGAATGTCGGGTATTTTGTCGTAAAAGTATACAATATAGACGACAGTAATTCAGTGGCTGCATTTAAAAATTTCATGGAAATTCATCCTATACAGTAGTTTTCAAGATATTTAAGTAAAAGCACCCCAAGAAATGATCAACCACATGGTGGCACCAGAGTTTAAAGATCATTTAAAAAGAAATAAGGACTTAAATACAATAAAATCATGATGAGCTTTAACACGACCATGAAACAGAATCAGTCTGAAATAAAACCAAGATTAAAAAAAGGAGCATCACGAGTTTTGGGATCTTGCAAAAGTTCATCTCTCTCTTTTTTTTTCAACCTTTGATTCCCTGCTTTGTATTTAGATGAACAAAATGAATGTTACATGAATTAAAACTTGCAAAACTTGATGATACTGAGCAAAATCCATTAAATATCCAACTAACAGGTTATTTAAAGACACCGTTGCAGTTATTGCCAGTAATATGTGTTCAGCATCATAAATCAGTATCATACACAAATTATGGGGATTTTGTACTTCATCTTTTTTGATTTTCCTCGCTGTTAATCCCTCTGAGACACCCAGTGGGGAAAAAACAGCTGAGTAATCTTCCTCAAATCGTGCTGCAAATTTCTGTGGCGGCGTGCACTCGAGTGATTCGTCCTCTGATACCCAGTAATTACTACATCAGGACTCGTTTGGCTGGGGACACTGCTGCGAACGGAACAGACGAAAAAGACTGAGGCCCCCGAGGAAGCAGTTCAAGTGGATCTCTGTGTGTGTGTGTTTTTCTCCCCCGGATATTTTTTTCTTATTATCTCTGCTGCTGATTCTCATGCAGTGCAGTTTTTGCGCTGGACAACAAGTGTTTTGCAGCAGAAACTCATCTGATCACCTTCTAATCAATTCCAGAATGTATCACAGCAGCAGGCGAGAGCTGTTTAATGGACAATTTCACATAGGACTAAATAAAAGTTAAACAAATAAATAATGTGGAATCTGTTAAGTTTTTTTCCACCTGATCTTTATTTAGTTTGACGCTTTAGCCCTTTGATGAAAATCGTTGCGTCTTCTGAGGCTGTTGCCATCTTTGCGTACAGTTACCATGGTTACAGGTGTCACTCTCACTACTTTAACATTGCTGGGTTCAGTCGCGTTTGTCTGACAACATCAGTGCTGTGATCTGACGCCTCCAGGGCGATGTACAGTACGCGGTTACTGCTCACGTTCATTTAGGAAAACCTTCTAATTCCTTGTGACTGCAACAGGAAAGCGGAGCCAAGTGAAACGTTGGCGTGCTGCCTGCATGTTTTTAGTAGTGCCACAATGTCCTGATTGCTCGCATTTTGGGAAATTAAGCTCGTCCCCGGTTGTCGGTGAAATGCCTGTTCCGAGGTAAAGTGTCTTGCCTGGTTGGATATATCTGGTGTCCTTCTGTGTCCTTTGGCCTCCGAACAGACCACAAGGTTGAATCAACACCTCGTCTCTCATCACAAATGGAACACTATAACATCATAAAACAAAGGGTCTAATGCATTTACTGTACCAAATCATTGTCCCATATTTAATAAACTCTCCCAAAGTTATAAGGCAGTTTGAATCAAAAAATGAAAGGCCTCAATCTGCCCCAAATGTCTTCATTGAAACCTTCTGACATGTTGAAATAGTTGATCGAATGAATGATGCATTCCATTTACCTGCTTCAGTAACAGATGGCTGGTGTTGTGCCTGCTTCGCTGACTGTCACACTGTCATGGCCGACGGTAACACTGTTAACTGCCCGTCCCTGTTAAGCCCCCCTCACACACACTCACACACACTCACACACACTCACACACACCCCCCAGCGTCTGTCCCGACTGTCTCCTTTGTCCCAGCTGCCGGCTCAGATCAGGTGCTGTCCATGGTGCTGAACCTCAAAGGCCCCGATCTGGAGCGGTACGTCACACACACACGTTGAAGACCTGCAGGAATACACAAGAACCTCCGACAACAGACAACATACTGCACAATACTTTCTTTCAATGATCCACTGTGAAATATTAGAAAAGCAAACAGGCTTTAAGATACCGTTGCCCTTTGAAGACTGATGTTAAGTAAAACAATCTGTCAATCAGCTGGTATTGTTAAAGGAGGAACCTGGTGCTACTTAAATGATGATGGCGTTGTTTTAAATACAATTTTGTATGGTATTCAAAAAATGTCATTTTTTATATTGTTAACAGTGTATATAAGTCAGTCATTCATATAGTAAGTAATGCATTTACATTTCGAGAGTGAAAAGATACAGAAAACTATTGCTGTTTTGTCAGAGTGGACAATATAGCAAGAGAACGCAACATGTACGGTGAGGAAATGCAGAAAAGATTGCAAGAGAATGCAAAATTGATTGTAAGGAAATGCTAAATATTGAGATATATTGCAGAACTTATTGTGAGGAAAAAAATTGTGCAAGAGGGTGGAAAATATATTGTGAGGAAATGGAAAATATTGCAACATAATGCAATATTTACAGTGAGGAAAAAGAAAATATGGCGATACATTGCAGTATTCATAGTGAGGAAACAAAATATTGCGAGAGAATGCAAAATGTATTGTGAGGAATCGCTGAAAATATTGCGAGAGAAGGCAAAATTCTTTGTTAGGAAATGCTAAATATTAAGATATGCAGAATTTATAGTGAGGAAAAAAATATTACAAGAGGATGGAAAATATATTGTGAGGAAATGGAAAATATTGCGACATAATGCAAAAATTTACAGTGAGGAAAAAGACAATTTGGCGATACATTGCAGAATTTAAAGTGAGGTAAAACTAAATATTACAGTGAGGAAATGCTAAATATATTCAGAGAATGTTTCAAGGCAAACCAAAAGATTGTGAAGGAATGTGATACATGGTGGGGAGAAAAAAATGGTCGCAATGAGCCTTCCGGCTTTCCGTAGAGCAAATGATAAACCTATTTGTGTTTGTCTTGGGGGGGCGGGGCAGGCGCGTACGAGGGGGCGTGGTCTCCGCCCACATCACAGGGCTCGCACAGTTCCATCATCGACCTCCTCCCGCCGTGGATCCGTCTGCACGTCGTCGCCCGGGCCGCGTCGTCCCGTGTCGCCCTGCGAGTCGGACCTCTGGGCCGGATCAGATCTGCGGGTCCATCCCCGGGATGAGAGCGACGTGGTGGTGACAGCGGAGCGTCTCCTCCTCCTCCTCCTTCGCCTCCTTCGCCTCCTTCGCCCCCTTCGCCCCCTTCGCCCTCGTTCTGCCCCGCTCCACCTCCTCCTCCCGGCGGAGACATGAGGAACCCGCTGGCCGAAGTCGCCCTGACATTCTGGCTGTTTCTAGAGGTGAGCGCCGTCGTGATCGCGTTGTGTCTCCGCAGGAGCAGCCTCCCTGCGGGCGACGTCGTGCGTCCGCAGGGAGGCTGCTCCGCGCCGGGGCTCCGGTTCCGCGGCGCGCTCGGTATTGTTTCCAGATTTGTTTGCCGGGTCGCCAGACTCCGTTCGAAATTCGCGTGATTTAATTTTCCCCTCCACTGGCACCAGAATCGTACACATCACAGAGCAAAACAAGTTGATGTTCTTGGATGAATGGCGTCTTCTGTTCAATTCGGCATGCGAGTGGATCCACTTGGAGACACTGCACATTCAAAATATCTCAACTTTTACATCGGCTGCTGCTGCTGCTGCTGCTGCTGCTGCTGCTGCCCTCTGGATTGCGATGCACGTCCCTGCAGAGAGCATGAGGACAAACACGGAAATATCACCCAAAAAAAAGAGATCGTGTCACGCAGCTGGGTTCATAATAATATTAATAATAATATGCACGTTGACGAGAGAACTACAGTGTTTCCTTTTGCAGCAAAAAAAATCATATTTCATTGTTCGATGAGTGCAGAATGGGAACAGCAAGTACAGCAGGTACTTACCTGTGATCCTGTCATCCTTTGTCTTTGTACCCCAATAACCACTCTGTAGGTTACTGGGCCTGTAGGACACACACACACACACACACACACACACACACACACACACACACACACACACACACACACACACACAGTGTAGACTATTTTCTATTTGTAACCTCCTACTCTACGTTATGTGATTTTATTTTTCCAACCAAAGTGTTGACGCCTAACCGATTATTCATAAATTTTTTTTCAGCTATCCGCTTCCTCTTTTCTCGCAATGCATGTACTCACTCACACATTCATGTTCTGCATGTTGCTGCAGGGGGGGGGGGGGATTTAATATGAATTTTATACGCCCCACAATGTGGCTCTCCTCTTCCCGTCAGTCCAGTGTCGCTTGACATCCATGTCGGCTCATGTATTATTGACTCCCGCCATTATTATTTCATCTCGTTCAGCTGACTTAGTGAGCACATCCATTTTGAACGGGGAGGGGAGGGAATCCGGCCCCTTCAGACCTCGTGCTGCCGCGCTCCCGTCGGCGAAGAGGCTCTGCACATCTGAGCCGAGGCTGCCGGGGCGGCTTCCCGCCACTGCCGCCTCTTCTTTTTTGCCGCTGTACATCCTTCAACCGCGGCCCCCTTTGTTGGCGCGTTCATGATGATCGCAGTGGTTCCGCTCAAAACGGGTGGAAACGCAGGGGGCCCCGTTTCACTTGGAAGTTCGAATAACCTTGAACGGAACCGGAACCAGTTCCTTGTTGGTTAGAGAAGTTCTGCTTGTGTTCAGGCTTATGTGACGTTGTTGGAGAGCTGAGGACTGTCCAGTGCATGGACAAACACACACCACACCAGATCTATTGTGTTTCCTAAATGTTGTGACATGAACCAGATGATGACGGCGGCGGCGGCGTGTGATGGTTTCAATCAGCCAATCGTAACTTCCGGTTTTGATCCGAGGTGCATTCGGCGTGAACTCATTTTGTCATGATGGTTGAGAGAGTGAGTGATGGGTTCTCTCATTTGTAAAAAAAAAAAAAAAAGAAGAAAGAAAGTGCATTAGTAGTGAAAATCCGCCGCAGCATCGTTCATGGCCAGTTGCACTAAAGAGATTCCTGCTGGTTGGATGGTGGGAATCTTTCTTTTTCCTTTTTGCGTTGTGCCCCCCAACTACCGATGATGAGAATGAATGATGTTCCAGTCCCCCCCCCCCCCCCCCCCCACACACACACACAAACAACGTGTACAGCACCGCAGTGTTTTATAAACCTGAGGATTTAATCGATTGTGCATATTTCTGTATTTGTGGTGTGAACCCTCCAGAGTCTCTGGCGTCAAAGAGGCGAGCGTGTCCGTCAACGGTGGAAATTAACCAATGACGAGGGAAAACTATCATCTTGGAATATATTCAAACACTATTCAGAGAAGCGAGCCAAAGGAATATTTAGATTCTGTTCTGGAAGTGATGCTCATGAAGTGTAACCTGAGGTTGATGCCAGAGAGCAGGCCGATTGTTTTGTTGGCCCGGATCAGACAGGTTTACTCTCAGTGCGGTGGTTATAGTCTGGAGGATCTCAAGCTGTTTTCAGACAGGCACTGAAGTCCGGACGTTCTCCAGAACTTTTCCGTAGGGGCTCTCTGTAAATTTTGCTCCAGACATTGTTCCCCTGATAAAATTTTCCAGAAATTATCAGAGTACGGCAATGTGAGAACCCAGCAGGAATTCCCTTTTCCTTTTTCCTAAAATGTTATTACAGACTTTCCTTGACAAACAAATATTCAGGAAAATTGAAGGAAGATTGCCCGTACACAAACGGTTGCCCGACCCAGGCGCCGCCCCCCTCGCTCTGAATGTTCCCCGAAAGATCCTCTCTCGCCGCTCTCTCGTTCTTCGTACGCGAACGGCGAACTGCGGGAAAAAAATTCACAGATCCGATTCTCCGGAAAAATTCTGCAGTTCATGTCTGGGAAAAGAAACCCCAGCTCGTCGTCACCTTATCGGCCCTTAACTGTCGGGCTCGAGTCGACCTTTCGTCACACACACACAGAGGGAGGGACTCTCTCTCTCTGAACCAGGCTGCACGTAAACAGGCAGAATACAGTCGGAGCTCAAAGTGCTGCAGCGTGTCCCTCCTGTTTCTCTTGCCCGCGACCTTGACGGTCCTGTAACCCGACGTGGTGATGGAGTGTAACCCCCGACGACGAAGGTCCTTGTCTCAGGGCCTGCTTCAACCCGAGCCTTGATCTTTCCCCTATGGCCGGGATACGTCTATGCGCCCGGACCGAACCGAACTTTACGACGGCCCCGCCCATCGCCGGATCATAAAACTGTCATTTCTTTAAAAAAAAAAAAAGCGATTCCCAGTGACTTATGTGTGCAGCATCTCGGCGGGGGTTTAAATTCACTGACACTCCCGCGGGGGCGCATCTGACAACCGGGGGACAGTCGCTGTCCCCGCGGGGGCCCGGTCGTACGTTGACACTGAGAAGAGAGCATGTGCAGCTTTATTAAGACGTGATACGAAGTGACTAACGGTCGGCCGTCGCTCACTTCCTGCAGCTTGTTAAGATGCTAAGCTATAATTTAAAAAGAAAAACTGAGGAAATGATTCATGACGCGTTTGTCCTGGATGTAGACATCTGCCGTCGACACAGAATGAGGGAAGCGATGCATTAAACCTAGATTAGATCATTAAATTAGCATTAGATCATTAAATTAGCAACAGATCAGTATTATCAGCACTCTTAACAGCCACTGTGTCGCAGGAGTTTCTGATTTGTGAGTATAAAATGACATTATTACATATTGTTTGTCAAACAAGTCCTAATTAATTTCATATGCGTTTACTCATGTGACCGTTATATATGTGAGATGAACACAGCATTGTAAACTTGGTCACTCATATGATGTGGGGTGGAGAGCGTTCCCACGGTAACCACTGTAACCATATGACCGGTGGGATGGTTAAGTCAGGTTCAGCTCCACAAAGTCGAGCTCAGCCCACGATCCCTGATGGCAGAGCATCACTATGGAATTTTGAAATGTACGGAAACGGAAGTACATGTAACATACATCACACAGTATCTTGTCAGGAGAGGAAGAGTAACGGTACGCGACACCTCCCTCTGCTTTCTCCCCCCCAGCTCCGTTTCCCTCCTCGCCGCTCTCTCTCGCTCATCTTTCACTCCGTGTTTATGACCTGATTTATTCTGTTTTTCTGTTATTTTGTTGTTGTGTGTGTTTTTTTTCATTTCATTTGTAGAGGACCGGGATGTTCTCTGGTAAATCTTAATAAACATTGTGTTTTCAAAATCAAATCTCTCTCTCTCTCTCTCTCCCTCTCTCTCTCTCTCTCTCTCTCTCTCTCTCTCTCTCTCTCTCTCTCTCTCTCTCTCTCTCTCTCTCTCTCTCTCTCTCTCTCTCTCTCTCTCTCCACGCATCAGGCCAAACACACACTGACAATCGAATGATGCCTGTCGGCCTGTTGCTGCTCGGCTAATGACGGAGTCGTCCGTGCGGTCAGCGGAGAGATCAATGAGACAGGAAGGAGAGCAGGATGGACGAGCGAGGAAGGAAAGGAAGGAAGGCGTGAGATGAAACAGAATGTTCGAAGTATCGGGAGACAAATAGTGGAAAAAAAGGTGGTCGCTAATTCGGAATCACGAGGATTTGGAGCTCGTCCCTGGCAGGGTGAGAGGACGGGAGACTAATCTGCCTTGAAATCCAGGATAATACGAAGACATTATGATGATATGATATATGCGATATGATAAAAAAAAAAAATTCTGTACGCTAAAAGCTAGAAAAAAGTTCAGCGGCGTGGGAGCAAAGCAAAGCGTCCGTTATTGACCCGTCCTCCTCTGCAGCGTCCTGCATCTTCAAAGGCAAAGCACTTCCTGATCCACACACACACACACACGCGCGCTTGTGAAGGTTTATTGTGCAGCGTGGAATCATTGGACTATTCCCCCAAGGCAAAAACCCATCTGAGCTGCTTTTCAGAAGCAGGGAAACACGTCCTGGTTGCGTAACGGTCATTTCCGTCCCGCGGGGAGACAGAGAGAGAGAGAGACAGAGACAGAGAGAGAGACAGAGACAGACAGAGACAGACAGAGAGAGAGACAGAGACAGAGAGAGAGAGAGAGAGAGACAGAGAGAGAGACAGAGAGAGACAGAGACAGAGACAGACAGAGAGAGAGAGACAGAGACAGAGAGAGAGAGAGAGACGGTTTCCTCTCCTGTCAGCGCTTTCAGCGAGCTCTAATTAGAGGGAAGACAATGAACAGAGCCGGACGGTGACCGGTGCTGGCAGAGGGCTGCTGGGGTCGGGACGACGAATCGGGTGCCATGCTATTGCAGATGGGACAGCGACCGAGACGAGGATTTGTGAAATGAAAACCTTCTGTGATTTAATGCAAACTGTATGTAAGCATGTTCTTCACACTCTGTGCCTTTGGGATAAAGGCAAAGAGTTTGCTCTTTCACAAGCTCTGGCGAACGCAGGAGTCAGACGCGTCCACGCCAACCACGGCACGATGTCCGTGACGTTCTGTGGCGTCTCTGTAGAACACGCAGGACGTGATGATGAAAGCAGAGCCATGGACCTTCAACAGGACAGACTGTCACCATGTCTGCCGAATTGTAATAACCGCCTCACCTTTACTCCCGTGTTCCTCTCTCGTTAGGCGTCGGATTTTTTAAATGACTTCAGTTGTCATTTAAAATCAGGGCGATCAATCCAGCTGGCCCTGCGGCGGAAGCCGGCGCGGACTGGGTTGGTATTGTTCCTCAGAATGTTTGACTGCAACACTTCCTGCGCGGGTTTGGGATAACAGGACGCGGTCTGGACGAACGGAGTGGGCGTACTGTACATCGTCCGAGTGAAGAAAGCGGGATGCGAGGCTCTTGTTTTCCCCTGATCTTCCCCTCGGGCCCTTATCGCTGCGGGTGTGTGTTTCTGCCGTTACTCTTCAGGCCCGATTGGGAAAAAACAGTGTGGTCCCATTCTCCCGCCAGCAGCCGGACAAATAACCCATTGTGCCGGCATGTTGTGAGCCACCGTCACAACTCGACCGGCCTGCCATGCCCCCCCCCCCCCCCCCCCTTGTTGTCCACACTGTGTCAAGCATTTATCTCCAAGTTCGGACTTCTGCTTTGAGCTGTTGCTCAAATGTGACGAGGCACCGGCCGCAAAACAGACGGTCATCCTTTCAACCCGTCACCTACGTCGAGAGGATGACCGAGGATGATCCGTGCCATCCCATCCTGCTCTCCATATCCCTCCTGCTTTGTTCGCCTGCAGCGGCACCCAGTCTGAGCCAAGGTTGAGAGAAATCGGATGTAATTTGAAAACTGCAACTCGGGAGCCACGATATGTAAATCCCACCCCCTCGAGGACACAGGCCGCCGTGAAAGGAACTGTGTCTCGTGTGTCATCGCAGTGCAGAAGCAGATACAGTGCGACGTGTGGGCGGTTTGTTCGTGCGATTGGGAAGCGCCGCTCTGAGTGAATGAGAGGTCGCTGCACCTGTAGATGAAACTCACGGGCATCTCTTCACTGGACTGAGTGGTGGTTTGTTTTGCTCGTTTCTAATGAAATCAGACCAACCAGGAGTTGATAGAGTTCAGTGCATAGCAACATTCTGTGAGCGATTGATTGTTGCAGCATCACTTCATCCAGCAGTCATATGAAATACCCTTAAGGCTTCGTCCACACGGAAAAGTCAAGCCAGTGTCTGAAACCTGTATCCTCTCGATTGACCAGCAGGGGGCGACTTCACCGGTTCGCCAGAATAAGCCAGTTTCTACAGAAGTCTACGAGAAATTGATTCTACTTCTCACTTGATTCATGACGTCGGTAAACATTTTCCTGAAGGAGTTCATGGTCTCAGGCTCTAGTTTCAAGTCATCAGTACAGCGTGGCGTTCATTTTGTGAACAGTTTTAGAGATTACGGTTGACGTCCTGACTTAAAAGACCCAGTCAGACTACAATAAATCACAGCCGCGGAATTAATCCAACCAATGCGGCGTTAGCAGCATTTCCAAAAGTCTCCGTTTCCAAAGTCTCGTATGGCAAAAGTCTTTGAGTCAACGTCTCCACCTCAACGGGACGTGATGGTGGAGATGGTGTGCGCCGCCCTGCCACCCTGAGGCGAGCTTCATCCCCGGCAGTGTCAATCGACGCTTCCCCTCGGCCCCTTCTTCGACGCGGTGTCTGTCGCTCACGTCTTCCCTTCGCAAAGGACCCAGAAGCCTGAAACCTCTCCATGTCACGACGACAAAGCAGGGTGTGTTTTCATGGGGGGGGGGGGCGGCGGATCATTTCAAAGACAGTTAATTAAAGGCGCTCTCCAGCCTGCCAGCGTTGGCGCTCTGTGCATTGTGAACCGGAGCCGACAGTGGAAAAGAAAGGGGGATCGTACTCGGAGGATTCTGGGGGGGGGGGGATCCTTGTTTCTGAATGTTACTGATGATCCGTGTTCTTTCATACAACAAGAAACACGATGCAGATTTAGGTGAAGGATATCTGCTGTTTCTGATGCAGGCCGAACTTCATGACCCCCAAAATCTCCATCTCCCTCTGTGCAGTTATTGAAAGTGTGACGTCGGCGAGCTATCTTTGTCGACGTCAGCTTCTTTTCACAATCTTTAAGACTGTACTGTACAGTGAAATCACATTTAGTGGAGTCACATTAGTCTTCCGGGCCTGGGGCGACACATTGAGCCCCAACAGCAAGTGTGTGAATAGGATGTAGGAGGAAGAGAAAAGAACCGTATACGAAGACGTATGGAAGCGCTGTGTGAATGGGTTGATGCGAACTCTTCGAGCAAAGCACGACGACCGCAGACACGTTGTATGAATGGAGTCAATTTACGGTATGTTGCCTCATTGCTGAGTCGGTTTTTAATCATCTGCCCTTTGTCTTTTTACAGTGTGCAGAAGCAAAGAAGTATTGCTGGTACTTTGAAGGCGGATACCCGATCTACTTCATGTAAGTACCACAGTGTTCTACAACTTTGAACCGATGAAATGAACCTCGGACCCCTTTGTCCAATAAGTTTGGGATGGATGTGATCTGCTGAAATCTGATTTTCTAAATGATGTAGGTCTCTACATTTATTTATTTTTATTTTTTACAACTGATACTTAAAGTTAAAGTTATTACGACATCATCACTTCTTGCCTTTTTGAGCCTTCTCCTTTTATTAGAAAAAATGTTGCTTTACAAATAATGAAATATATTTAATCCACACAAAGTTTCAAAACTAAACTAAAACAGAAAGTGCTGCAAATGTCAACACTTAGTTTTAGAGAAAAACAACACAGAGAAGGAAAAAAACCCTTTCGTTTCCACTTACTTCCTCCTCCTCTTCCTCCTCCTCTTCTTCCTCCTTCTCCTCCTCCGCCTCTTCCTCCGCCTCTTCCTCCTCCTCTTCCTCCGCCTCTTCCTCCGCCTCTTCTTCCTCCGCCTCTTCCTCCTCCTCCTCTTCCTCCTCTTCTGCCTCTTCTGCCTCTTCTTCCTCCTCCTCTTCCTCCTCCTCCTCTTCCTCCTCCTCTTCCTCCTCCTCCTCCGCCTCTTCTTCCTCCTCCTCGTCCTCCTCCTCTTCTTCCTCCTCCTCCTCTCCTTCCTCCTCCTCTTCTTCCTCCTCCGCCTCTTCTTCCTCTTCCTCCTCCTCCTCTTCTTCCTCCTCCTCTTCCTCCTCCTCCTCCGCCTCTTCTTCCTCCTCCTCCTCTTCCTCCTCCTCCTCTTCTTCCTCCTCCTCCTCCTCCTCTTCCTCCTCCTCCTCTTCTTCCTCCTCCTCCTCCTCCTCCTCCTCCTCCTCCTCCGCCTCTTCTTCCTCCTCCTCCTCCGCCTCTTCCTCCGCCTCTTCTTCCGCCTCTTCTTCCTCCTCCTCTTCCTCCGCCTCTTCTTCCTCCTCCTCCTCCTCCTCTTCCTCCTCCTCCTCCGCCTCTTCTTCCTCCTCCTCTTCCTCCTCCTCCTCCGCCTCTTCTTCCTCCTCTTCCTCCTCCTCTTCCTCCGCCTCTTCTTCCTCCTCCTCCTCTTCCTCCTCCGCCTCTTCTTCCTCCTCCCGGGCTCTCAATTTCTGTGATTCACAGTTTCAAGATGTGAAAAATACAACATGCAAAAAAAAAAGGCAGTGGCTCCTCAAAACCATTGAGTAAACAAAAACAAGAACTGAGTAAACCCCAAAACGACAGCGCAGCATTGATTTTAATTTGCCGACACCAGCAGAAATGTTGGCAGGTGTTTATGTATTTTCCAAGTTGGAAGTTGTTCTGCATCGGCATGTTTCAGTGTGACGGACTCCAACCTGATGGGTGGTTGTCAAGAGCACAGTAATTCACCACTGTAATCAATGCCTGTAAAAAGCTTGGAGAGTTACTTTTGATTCTTTGATTTCCTCGGTGTAACGACACCGCAAAACTACTGCACAGCCTCAGAAGTGATGTGAAGATGAAAACTGATAACACAAAGGGAGGGTTTATTGGAGCGATTCGACCCGAGCGATCAGATTACGTTGTGGAACCAGATGTTAACTGGAGCAGAGCGTCTGTTGCCCTGAGCGTGACCCTACTGTACCTCTCTGCACTGAGAAATTACAGTGGAATCACGTCCGCCCCCTTGTAAAGTTCAATCTCTCCGTGAGGTTTTAGCCTAATTCCTGTTGTAAGACTCTTAACATGTTTTTCTCCCTCCACATCCGTCTTTTTGCACGGTGCTGCTGCGTTTCCCTCAGCTGGAGGATTTTCATCCCTCGCTGTTCATTTGTCCTGAGAAAAAAAGACAATAATTCTTTTAACTCAATATCTCGATCTTTCTGTTTCTCCGTGTGTTATTGTGTATGGTCCGTCCCCACGAGGACAAGAATGTGAGGGCTTGACAGACTTCTGGCATTGGAAGATTAAGTGGATTCGACACAAATAAGATCAGAGTCAATAAACGAGTAACACTTCAACAGAGTTTTTCCTTTTTGCAAATAAAAAGTATTTATTTATTCATTTGTTCAACTTCTTTGTGTTCTTATTTGCTCAAATGAAAATAAGACAAAGAGGAAAAGTAAAACTCCAAAATCAAACCTACAGACTCGACTATTTAGGGTGTTTAAGGTAAATAACCTTAAAACTATCATTTTCCTCTCGATAATAATGATTTTGTGTCTGTCTCTGAGTCATAACACAATCAAATCTGAACACACAATGTCCATCACAAATGAACATCTTTAAATTTCCCTGTAACATTTCTTTGCCTACCCCATAATTAGGAGAAAGAAATGGTATAATTTCGAGACCAGCAGCATCTTCTGCCTTTGAAAAGCAGGAATTAGAATTCATTTTAAACTTCCCTACCCCACCTCCAGTACTGAGGATATTTATGAATGCGATCGGGCAAGAGAACATCACACACAAGAATGTACTGGTCCTCAGGCTGTGGGTCCTGGGGGCCTCCGGGGACAACGGCTCCTCCTCCCGGGGTCTATTCCTGAAACTAGCCAGACAGCAATGTGAGTTGGAGGCATATGCACTGTCATGGTGGCCATCCGCAGTTATATCTATCTCTCTCTCTCTCTCTCTCTCTCTCTCTCTCTCTCTCTCTCTCTCTCTCTCTCTCTCTCTCTCTCTCTCTCTCTCTCTCTCTCTCTCTCTCTCTCTCTCTCTCTCTCTCTCTCTCTCTCTCTCTCTCTCTCTCTCTCTCTCTCTCTCTCTCTCTCTCTCTCTCTCTCTCTCTCTCTCTCTCTCTCTCTCTCTCTCACTCACTCACTCACTCACTCACTCACTCACTCACTCACTCACTCACTCACTTCTTTTTGTTAAGATTACTTTACGAAGCACAAAAGCGCGATAAATAATCTGGTAAAAGATTATTTGATCTTTTACCAGATCAAATAATCACTTCATTTATTATGCTACGCTGTAACTCTTTTGTTCACTTGTTCTCCACATGACCTCCCCTCGTGGCAGATGTCGCTCCTACGAGGACTGCTGCGGGACGCGCTGCTGTGTGAGAGCCCTGTCCATCCAGCGACTATGGTACTTCTGGTGAGTTTGCAGAAGCTGTCGTTCTACCCCCTCGGAATTATGAAATGTAAGCAAACGCCGTCTTTGTCCACTTTTCACAAAGTGTGAATGTGTTTGCTTCGAGCAGTTGAGCTCCTCGCTGCGCCTTTGACAGCTCGGCTGTGATTCATCGCAGCGTCTCCTCCTCCCTACTGACATTTTGTTCTTGGAATTATACATCGGTAAATTCAAGAGAGTGTTATGAAAAGAGGTGGCCCTCAAAACAGAATCCTGGATTTCGGAGTGATGAATGCACACACACGCATACATACATTTGTGTTTCTTTAAACGCATCACCTTCTGCTAGGCCCTGAAATGGAGACTTTTGGCAAGGATGACTCAAATAATGACTAAAAACGAACACGATGCAAACTGAAAATGAAAAACCAATTTGTGTGGACGTACACGTCCAAAGCATTTCGATTACCCTTCGTCTCTGGAACCTAAGAAGGATCTTTCCCTCCGCTCCCCGCCGGTCAGACGCCGGGTGTGCTCTTCGCGATGTTGTGTGTGGCTGACGGCGCCTTCTGTTCACCGTCGTCTCTCAGGGTGCTGCTGATGATGGGAGTGCTGTTCTGCTGCGGCGCCGGGTTCTTCATCCGCAGACGGATGTACCCGTCCCCTCTGAGAGACGAGCCGGCGTTCAACGTCTCCTTCACCAGGCACCCCGTCACCTCACCAGGTACAGTGACATGCAAGTACACAGCACAGATCCACAAAATGCTTTTTGGAAATCAGGCAGGTGCTTGCATGAGACTCAAACTCAACCCACTTTGCTAAATAAGTCGAGGTCGCGGGAGCCTCTCCACATTCAGATATGTTTTACATTATGCTTTAATGGGAGTAAAATCTGGGGACTAATTAAACAAAGGCCTTTTAACAATATTGTATTCTCACTATTGTAGGTGAGATGACAGGTATAAAATATTTAGTTAAGCTTTGAGTTCCTTGGGTACTTGTCTGCCTCAAATCTGTCTGGAGGAACAGTACAGGATCTACATTAATAAAAGAAATGATAGTGTAGTAGTAACTTTTGTGCGCACAATGGGAGCCGGTGAGATCCGTCACAGGACACCGGTGTTTGGTGTGGTCTATTACTTAACCAGCCCCCTTTCCTTCCAACGGCTATTCATAGAGCAGCCATCAAAACAGTCCCTCCATGAAAGTACTTTCAGGTGGAAATTGAATGTTGAAATATCATCTCAGAATACTGCTTTTTTTGTGTGACTGCCAAGTCAAATTCGAAGGTTTCAAACGGCGTAATTGACAAAAAACTAATCAAACCCCGGTCCTGTTATAATCAGTGGCCTGAAATGGTTCATTTAAAAGTTGAGGTGTGTGAGTCAACCGAGCAGAAAATTGAACGGAGGCCCACAATAATAACCACAATGTAAAACTCATTTCTGAAGGCCAACTAGATACCGCAGGCTTTAGAATAGGTTTCTGGTTTCTGGGGCATTGTGAAATTAAGAATTGTCACGTTTTTGGACCACAAAAATGTATAAAAACATAACACAGATTTATGTTTTTCTCAGTACACTCAGACATTCGCCAGACCAGCAGCGAAACCAAGAAAACAAACACTCACTTAGAAAGTGAATGCCAAGTCCTCAGTGATTGGATGTTTGAGGTTTCAGATAATAACTTTTAGAAATAACAGCCAAAAGGAGCCTGACAAAACAAGCAAGACTGGAATCATTCCGATTATAAACTGAACCAACGTCCACGAAGAGACGGTGATGAACCATGCGTGGTGTATAAAATATGACTGTGTATGATGATAGAGCTACAGACCATACAATCCGTAAGCAAGTGAACCGATATTAAATGAAACCCATTTCTTTACTTTCCTCCAGTTTCCCAGCAGCCGGGGAGTATGCAGGGCTTCGGGGTCAACGGCATGACGGGTGGTGACCCCGGGGTCACCATGACACTCCCGGCGTACGCCGCACAGCCCGGCTCCGCCCATATGATGCTGGCCTCCTACCCTCCGCCTCCGTCCTACTGCAACCACCCGCCGCCGTCCTACGAACAAATATTTCAGAACAGCGACAAGAAGTAACGTCTGCAATCCGCCGAGGAGATCGAACTGAACATGACAAAATCAAACGGCGACGGAAATCATGAAGAGGATAAGCCTGTTTGCAACTGAACAGTTTTTTTTGGGAGGATGGGAAACTTGGAAAACACAATCTGATGTTCTGTGACAAAAGACCAAAAGGCCCAAGTGACCAGAATCTAGATGCAGAAACACACACACACACACACACACACACACACACACACACACACACACACACACACACACACACACACACACACACACACACACACACACACACACACACACACACACACACACACACACACACACACACACACACACACACACACACACACACACACACACTGCTTCATCTGAAGTGATTCATTTACTCGTGACTTATGTGGATCTGCGTGTACAGTGACCGCGTCGGCCTCGTTGATCTGTCGACGAGTCAAGACAGGTCAAGAGGTCAAGATTTTGGATTTACTCACTCCCGTCACCCTCCCCGTGCAACTACAGCTATGACTGTGCAACAAAAAAAAAAAAAAAAAGATCTGTCAAACTCACAATGCATTAAAATGTTGGATATATGATTTTATTTCACGGTACTTCGATATTCATTGCAAACGGTTCTTAAAACCTGTTTCTTCCGCGCATGACACTGACTTATTTTCTTAGCCAGCATTTTACAGCAAGCCTGGGCTTTTTACTAAAACATGAGTTCTTGATGCATTTTTTATTACAGTATAGCGTATGTCAGGTTAGGTAATGACACAATCAGCCTCTACAGCCCAGTCACCGGCCCAGTCTCCCGTTAGCAGCGATGAATAAGGCTTTTAGTTGCCCCGCGAGACGACTCGGACGTGGACACGGGTGATGATGGCACAGTATGCCATCATCGCAGTGTCATACGTGCCAAGTCTCGGCGGCCGCATATTAAAACCGTTACCCGTCGGCACGTACCGATTCCCGCCACCGGAGCTGCGCTGATGTGTGCCACGGCACGACTTAACTCTTCAACAGTGTCGCTGTATCATCGGCTATCTGCAGCTGCGCGTTAATCCTTCACGTCGAGCATGAACGTCAAGCAAAGTTCCGTCCTTGGGTCAAAAGCTAGCCGTATGCTGTTATCTGGACTCGGAGCGTTACTGCATGATGGTCGCACCTCTCCGCTCGCCAGTGTAGCGGTGAAGACATTTGACATTAGAATGGCGACAAGTCAACGCCAACATTTGGGTCCACTGGTGCGAGCAGTAAAATTTGCACTGTTGTATTTCAATTTGCCGTTCGTAACAGTATCTCCATTTGAGTTTCACTCTGACCAACAAATGTTTAATCATCTTAACAGTGGTGAACTTTGAGTTTTTTTACCGGATAGCTGGTTTGTGCAAAATGTAGGAAGCTCGCTCACAGCTAACCGCCTACACTTTTATTTAAACCTCCTCTGTCGGAGTAAAAGCTTCTGCCACTGCATACGTTTGTAGACGGCTGAGTGTCAATGGTATTAACACGTATTTTACGACTTAAAGAGACCAGGACACAATTATCCACCACACACAAGGACCAGTGAACCCTGTACACACACCAACATATGAACACACACACACACACACACGTTGTTTTACATGTGACATTATCCTCATGCAAATAACATTCATGGCGAGATATAATGCAAGAGAATTAGTCACGACGGAAAAATGCAGGATTTTTGCCAAATCTCCCAACGCACGAGAATGGAAATGGATATAAGAGCCAAAATGACGATGTAACCGATCAATCTTATGAAAAGTGAAATCTAGTTTGACTGTCTCATCAGAATAAATTCAGATCAAAAGCTTCCCTTTTGTCAAACAAACTAGGACATGAATGAGAATTTAATTTGAATTTACCAGCGCTCACTCGAGGTTCCTCATCGCTCGTCCTGGGAACTTATTGTTGCGCTGCGCGTTTGTAAAAAAAAAAAAAAAAAAGTTTACGTTTAAGTTCCAGTGCGGACGGAGTGACGTGTGTTTAGTCCGCTGAGGAACACAACGACTGATCCGGCGGAGTGATGTGTGACTTTTTTTCTTTTGGACTTTTGTGCCGCAATACACACTTTGACGATGTCGTGGTAGTTTCAAGAGGTGGCCGAGCTCGTTCCGTAGCATTTAGCTTTGTCCTCGCCGCCATCCCGACGACACTGCTCACACTGAAAAACCAGCCTTATCCAGGAATCTTAGCGAGGCGTCACACTTTTTCTTTTTCTTTTTTTACAGTGCATCAGGTCATTCACGAATCACGGTTGATGTGTGGAATGCATTTAAACTCCACTTCCATTCACATTATGGCATTATGATTCTTTAACTATGTGTGATTTAGACAAAAAATTGTAAATATGTTTTGAAAATTGAGGAATGCGACACGTTCCCTGACGTCACGAGTACATGCCGCACAAAATGTGTTGGAACAAATCTGTTTGGTTCTTGCATGAGGCCTGTTCCTACCTGTTCCTTGATGCAGAGAGCGAAGACTCTTCCGTTATTGTAATGTAATTACATCTGGTGGCCATAACAGGCTCCACAGTGTCTGGGCCACAGGCTGTCGACGGCTCCGTCTAAAAAACAAAAAGAAGGAATTAACGGTCTCAACAGACCTCCCGAGTCGTGGTTCAGTTGATATCATTTTGAGGGAAGTGAACATTAAATGACTTGCATGAGGATGAGTATGTTCTCTGAGACATTTTTTTTGTTTTGTTATTTCTTACATAAGTTGACATTTTTGACCTGATGGTGTGCCATGTAAGGAAGACCAATTCTGCCAAAATTTAAAAAAAACAACTACTTTAATAGAGAATTCAAACTTTAATTTATACAAAATCAGTATTTGTTTTCATTGATGTCACTTGGTATCTCATAGTCAGAATTATTGTATCCTATAGTTATGAGAAACATCTTTTTATCACCATTTAGTTTACTGTCACTTAATTATGGAAGTTTCTCATAGCTGTAAATCCCTTTTTATGAGATACCAAATGTTAAGATACTTTTTACGATATGGTATAACTTTGACTCAGTGTGTCATAATTCTGACTTAGAGTCCCATTAAAGTGAAATATCTTCATAATGATTTTTTTTATTAATAAAAACATTCTGGTGAATTTTCTTCAAGCGGCAGAAGTGAGCTTCCATTGGCTGAAGGGGGAAAACAAGGAATCACCTTAACCGGGAATATCAGTGGCAAATTTAAGTTTTTCTAAGTTTTTTTATTTAAAGAATTACACCTAATTTTCAGCAGATTGTCAAAGATAGTTACCGTCCCTCCATCTCTTAAACTGTCAGGCACTACATCCAGTCTTGTGTACACATACTGTATGGTCCTTTGTCCTGACAGGTTGTTGTACATATATTTAAATCATAGCCCATCCTTCAGTGGAATCCCCTTGTGGCACCGGATATGGTTGTAAAAGCTTTTTAGCTGTTGCCAATTTTCAGTTTTAATATTGTTAATTGGCATTTTGGAGATTGATTCATGCCTTGGTCCGTCCTGCACTCCGTTGTGCTGACGTTTTACAGCCAAACAACATCTGTAGAGAAACACACCTCTGGTTTCTGCACTTCAGGAAACCGGTAGCAGGTTTTAGAAATAGTCCGGGGCCCCCATACAGCATCAGTTTCTCTCGGTCTTAGCCTGTTTGATATTAGAATTTTCATAGCACAATATTGAAAAAAAACATATTCTGTTCCATCATGTCAAACTATGCAACAGATTCTATAATTGGAAAAGCATCTTGACCCTGTGTTCACTCTCCTTTTCATCTGCTTTTGAGCATTTAAATTTAAAAATACCATTATACACTGTGAAATATGTAAATAAACTTCACTTCTGATAAAATGACTAATGAAATCACTTGATGTGGCGTCATCCCACTATTATGACCCAACATAGAATAAATGGACTGTATGTTTCTTAGATTGATAATTTATCTTCAAAATACACCGTGTGCACAACATTTTTTTTTCTGTCCTCAGTTATACCCCTTTGCATAAAGACTTGAGAAATTAGTACTAACAAAAACAAAAAAATTAGCCGCACAGGAGCTCTAATTTTACTTGCATGAAGTCTCCCACTTGACCTTTGTAAGCACTGTCTGAGCTAAAATACATAAGAATTAGAATCAAGAATAATGAAGACTTACTTGTCACTTTCACTGAAGCTCGGGAGTTTAATGAGGAAAATAAATAAATAAATAACAACATCAACATCATCTTGACAACAACTAAGAGTCAAATCAAATACATAGACAGAGGCAAAGGTCAAACACTTAACATTTCTCCGCCTTGCTGCCGAGACCAGGACACAATTCACCACCAAACACAAGGACCAGTGAACCCTGTACACACACAAACATATGAACACACACATACACACACACGTTGTTTTACATGTGACATTATCTTCATGCAAATAACATTCATGGCAAGATATAATGCAAGAGAATTAGGCATTAATGTGCATTCATGTGCTGTCGGAATTACTGGATATACACCATACTGCACAGGCATAATTTCAACTCTCCTGTTGATACCACACAAACCAACGCAACCGTCTGCTGCATGCACAGGGCCGATCTGTTCGCTGAACCTCAGACGGACAGATGGTGCTCTGATTTCAACTAAGCCGACTCCGATGAAAAAAGGTATTATAGTAAAAATAATAACCAAATTTATTTCTTTATTTCATGTTGCTTTAAAATGAAAAGTTTTTGATTTAAACTTCAAATAATGCTTTACATAATGTTCCAGTGGTGCCAACCAATGATATTGAGCAAAGCTGATATAGTAAAATTTTTTAGTAAAAACAATCTTAAATAATTAGGATTATTCTTTTTGCCAGATTCTGTGATGTTCTTAGCATATTTCAGGTTTCGTTTCTGTTCAACCTCATGGATGTTGACGCATCAGATGTCATACTTAACGTTACAGCTAGAGCTGCAACAATTAATAGATTAGTAATCGATTACTAAATTAATCGCCAACTATTTTAATAAACGATTAATCGGTTCAAGTAGTTTTTATGGGGGAAAAGGCAAAATTCTCTGATTTCACCTTCTTAAATTTGAAGATTTTCTGATTTCTTTGCTCCTCTACGACAGTAAACTGAATATCTTTGGTGGGTGGACAAAACAAAACATCATCTTGAGGGTTTGGGAAAAACAATCTTAATTTTTCACCATTTTATGGACCAAACAACTAATTGATTAATCGAGAAAATAATCGACAGATTAATCGATTATGAAAATCATCGTTAGCTGCAGCCCTAATTACAGCAGTAGTAGGTTATAGGTAGAGCAACGACTTAGAGTTAACCAGGATCACGTAACAGCGCTACGGATCCTGCCAGATGATCAGTGTTGTAAACTGACGGCTAATAATGTCCAACTTACTTCCTGCCTTCTCACTCACACACGCGCGCACACACACGTACACACAGACACACGCGAAGTGTCGTCATCTCCACAAACGCAGGACAGAGCCGGTTTTGTCTTCTCAATGAAATGAAAGACGTGAGAGAGAGAAACTTTGTCTCCATACAGGGAGAGGAAGAAACCACGACATTGACAGGATATGATGCACCGAAAAGCAATTTTACAGTGAGCATGCAGAGGCACACACTTACACACACCAACACACACACACACCCTCTTTCTTGGCCTGGGTACCACGATATTAAAGGCTGACGGGCTGACGGGCTGACGGGCGTGTTGTTCTGTGTCCATGCCAGCTGGCAATAAACTTTAAAGGGTGAGAAGGGAGCGCATCATCCTGAAGAAGAGAATATCCATTAATGTCATTAATAACCTCTTTGATCCACTTGATGCTTTCTGTTCTGATCCTCCCTCTATCTTTGTGGATATTTCTTCCAGTTCCAGTCTCATCTTTGGTCGCCACTGACCCGACGTCCGCGGCTAAAAAGCCCTCAAAAAGCCCCAAAAAAGCAAATATATCCTCGTCCAGTGTTTTGGGGTTAAAAACAACAACAACAAAAAACAGTTTGTCCCCCGTCGTCTCACCCCTTTCGCCATCCCCCAGTCCCATCAGGTCGGCGGGTCAAAGTTCAAAGGCGGGGAAACAGGAGGCTTCGGGCGAGTCCATCTCCGACAGGTAATGGATGGCTCCGGCCATACCTGCAGAGGAGAAACACACCCGTCACTGCGGCTGCATCTTTCACACATTTCATAAGTTTTTCCTACACCGCAGACATTATTGATTAAAAACCATCAGAGGGGGGGAAAAAAACAACTTTGATTGATTTTAATTTATTAAAAAGTGGCTGCAGGATAGATTGTACAAACCAGGAAAGATCGGATATTAACAGAGAGATCAGTTACTATCCCTGTGTGAGGGTGACTAAAGTCTGTAAGTTCAGACCAAGGTTCACATCTTTTGCTACATTTATACATTTGATGCGGTTAGTTTTTGTTTCACATTCAAATTTAGGGAGCACATATGTATGTCTCATCTTCATCACCTACGTGGGCTGCCTTAACCTATACTTGACATGTGGGCTGCAACAAACTATTATTTTCATTAATTGATTAGTTGTGTGGTCCATAAAATGCCATGAAATGGTGAAAAATGTCGACCGTGTTTCCCAAAACCACTAAGATGATGTTTTGTCCACAACCAAAGATATTCAGTTTAATGTCACAGAGGTGCAAAGAAACCAGAAAATATTCACATCTAACGAGCTGAAATCAGAGAATTTTGAATTTTTATTCATAAAAATGTACTTAATCGATTGTTCAACTAGTTGCCGATTAACTGTTGTGTTCAAGAAAAAAAAAGCTGTGTTGTGCTTAATTGTTTCATCACAGCAAAGTCAAAGCCCCCTCTTTCTTCACAAAGACAAAATGACTCGGCCTGGTGAATAATTGGCCGCTAATGGACAGTGGATGTAACACAAACAACAGAGCTGCTGCTATTACATCGATCTTCACAGATGAGGTTTCTGGGAATAGAAAGACAAATGGCAACAGCGTGTTTTTCAGCCTTTGCCTGGTGGAAAGTTGAATAATAATAAATGATTCGTTACCTTCGAAAAGCGAGTACGGTCTGTCGGGGATGCGACAGCCGTGGGTGCCGTAGTCCAAACACCACTCGGCAAACTGGAGAAAGGTAATGACAACAGGTTTATAGAAAGGATTTCATTAAATGATTGCTGACAACAGCTCCTTTAGCTTAATTCTCTTCTAGTGGCCATAACTTTTGGAGATTTTTGGATGGAGGAGGACTTGATATATGAAAAACATGCAGCTAATAGCATGCAGTCCATTAAGACTGTGGGCTGCTTATGGTGCGGGAAATTTAATTTTTAATGTGTAGACCTTCACAATGCAGTTTTGTGCTGCTTTCATGAGAAATAATTGATTTCACACTTCCTTCTGTGTGGAGGGCTGCCGGGTCCCGACAGAGAACTGTGGTATAACAATGTGAAATGAAGTGAACAGAAAATATATGCATGTCATTATTTTAAAGCATTGTACTCCATTGAACACATATTCCTTCTCTTTGGCAGAACCTGGTGCCAACGTGCCTTTTTTTCATAAATGACAAGGATATTTTTGAAAATCTTTTCAATTTTTATTGTTTTCTTTCTTATTCTTCCTTTTGTTTCCCTGTAAAAAATATATTTTCCTTCTTTGTTGGAGAGTTTGTGTGTAATCAGATCTTCATATGGGAATATACCTGTATATTAAAAAAAAATTCTTAAGAGGAACATCTCCCATGTGCATAAGATTGAACAAATCCATTGTAATGTAAGGCACATTAAGATACAAATGAAATAAGGTTGGTCCAAATCTGTTCAATTATTATTAAGTTCCATTAATATTTCACATTCAGAAGCTTGTTTTTTTTTGCTGTATTGTTCCACCAGATGAAGGTTCAGGGCTTCGTCTCACCTTGCAGGCCCGGTACAGGTATTTCTTGTCCTGGGTGATCTTGTACAGGGACAGGAAGGCGTAGCCATTGCCGGCAGTGCCGTGACAGATGCCGTAGCCTTTCCTGAGCAGACCGCGCTGCCAGATCACCTCGGCACATTCTGCAGCTTCCTTCAGGTACTTCTCCTCTTTGAACACCTGGGGAGGACACAAGACAAGGCCAAATCAAACCCTGGGAGAAAAGGAAGTTAGCTCACAACAAGCTGCTCCTCCTGCACCAAAAAAATATCTGATGATTTGTTCCCAGTAAGACAGTGATGACGAGTCATCGTGTCTCCCACAGAGTTTTTCCGTTGCGTGTTGCCAGAGAGTCTCCGCATCAGTGAGAGGAATGAGAATTACAGAATTTCTGCGTATTAGATGCCAAGCGGCTCCGCAAACTGCCAAGAAAAGAAGAAAGTGGCCTACGATGCATTACTGTGTGTGTGTGTGTGTGTGTGTGTGTGTGTGTGTGTGTGTGTTTGTGTGCGTGCAGCCAGGATATTGAAATGAAACAGATGTTTAAGTGTTCACATCTTAGCTTTGTCATAAACTTCGTCATGGAAATACCATCACACAAAACATTTCAACACATCGGTCACTGGACATAATGTCCTTGTAGCGCAGAGCCCCGCCACCTGGTGCCACTGTTGTTCATGTGCCGCGTGACGTAACAAACAGTCTCACCTTATGAGCCATGATGAGCAAATGGACGACCCCCGGCGCCCCGTGGCACCAGTGCACCAGCCGGTCGCTCTCGTTGCTCAGGGACGATGGGAAGTTCCCCGATCGGAACCTCTTGTGGCGGACGTAGTCGATGCTGGGACGGACCAACTCGGACAGCACGTCTGACTGGACTTTTGCTCCTGGCTTCACAGAGAGACGGGGATAGAGATTGGTTTTGTTTCAGCAACACGGCATGTTTCGTCTTGATCGTGTTAATGCAGTTTGGGGGCTGAAGTGAGAGTCAGTGTAGAAACACATGATGGAGCATGTCTCTGCATGATCCACACTTTTAAGCTGCTTCTTTTAACTCCACACAAACCCTCATAGTGATGCAGGGATGAATTATTCATTTCCAGCGAGGAAAGGAGTTCAGTGTGTTAATGACATTATCAGTGGGCAGGATAAGAGACAAAGCACAGTGTAAACTCTGCGGACCTAAAAATCTCAAACAGAATCACAGTTTTGATTCCTGTCAGCGGCGGGATTGTGAATGTTGAACTATTACAGTATAATACTAAACTACTTTAGTATTTTCTTAAGTCTTTATGTGAAACTATAAATCACAGATATGTCGTTTTATTCACTTTATTTGCTCTTGGGGTAAGTTTACGCCACTTTTTTGGGGATGAAAATAATTCATAGCTGATAAAAACACCAACACACAGAAAAAGACGCAGTCAAGAGATCCTCTTCATACTCATGTCCAGCCCACACATCGACGCCCGACCTCACAGAGTGTTCAGCGACCGACAGCACTAATGCGATGTCTGGCTGCGGACATCAGCGGCTCCTCTGGCTCTCGGCCCAGGACGGTGAGACGCCTCCAAATATCAGACATCACACCGACGTTAATCCACACAAGCTACTGATTTAATGTCACTCGCTGGACTTTCGTTGCTGGAACGAGTCCAGTGATCAAAAACCAAAAAGAGACTCTTTAATCAAATAATCAAGCTGAATCACAAATCCAAACATTTAAAGAGTCTATGTGGATAACGTCTACGCATTAACACATCTTTAACCCCTTTTCGACACCTTTGCCAAGAGGAAAAGATTATATTTATCGAAAGTTCATGGTCAAAGTTTTGACAAACAAATAGTCAGTGCCAATATAATGAGTCAACATGTTGGTCTTTTTATTTAGACAATGCTGGAGATTAGGTCTCATACGGAGCTAAAACGCTCGCCCGGGACGAGGATCGTTTTGGGTTTGAAACGAAAAACGTAGAACTGTGGATGTAGCCCCGAGTAGTTGCACCCGCTCGGCCTCGTCCCCTCTCTTACCTGCATGAGTGTGTAATAGATCCCAGCCAGGCCGTGGGCCGCGCCGATGTACTGCTTCTTGTGCCACTCGTAGAGCAGAGGACAGCGGTCGGTCTTCTTCTGCTCCGCTGACATGTTCTTCCCCGATTCCAAGATGGCTGTCACCACCTGAACATCGGAGAGAGAGTGAGATTGATTTTTGTCTGACGGGTCGGAGTGATTCAGATACAACATGACAACCCGCCACACTGTGGACGTCACCGCGGCAACAACAGCATCCCCAGCTAACCGAAGCGAGAGAGGTCTCAGTGTTTCCTTGGCCGCCTTCAACACATCTGGATTTACCGGTCGTTTGGTTTCACACATCACTCGCTGAGGCAGCACCGTTGGCTCCGCTGGTGCTGGTCAGTTGGGCAGGGACTGTTGTCGCTGTAGTGACGTCCACACAGTATCCAACGACTGTGACACAAGTCAGGTTAGAGGCTGGGAGACTGAACTTTAATTCTGCCTTGATTACACAGTGTAATACTGCATGTGTCCAAGTCAGCAGGTTAGTGTGTCCCCTATACAACAAGTGAGCAAGTGGGGAAAAAATTATATACAGCAGCAGCAGAACCTCCCTCATGACCAAGCAGATTTTTGAAACCAGCTCCATACCTTCCTCGGCTTGCCTCAAACTCTCCAATCTCTCCCTTCTCTCACTCACTCTCACACACACTCTCACTCACACACACTCTCACTCACACACACTCTCACTCACTCTCACTCACACACACTCTCACTCACTCTCACACACACACACACACACACACACACACACACACACACACACACACACACACACACACACACACACACACACACACACACACACACACACACACACACACACACACACACACACACACACACACACACACACACACACAAGCAGCTGTCTCTCTTAAAAGGGAGAAAATTCAATTCAGGGGGAAATGAATCTGTTCACCGTGTAAATTAATCTCTGTGAACAAAGTGGAGCCAGTTGAGATTCGGCACCAAGAGGTTTGAAACAGGCTCAATCTAAACTCTCAAACTTCACTGGCGTAAACAGATTCAAATTAAATAACTAAATGAAGTGTTGAAGTCATTAATTTGCGTTGTGGAATGAGACACAGTGACAGGACAAAAACGGAACTGATGACGGGAACGAGAGTCGCAGAGACTCGAAAGTGCGTCAGTGCTGTCGGTAAACGCTGACATCAGCTGGAGTCAGAGCCTGGAGAGCTGCCTGCTGGTATACAACCTCTTATATATATATATATAGAGAGAGATAGAGAGAGAGAGAGAGAGAGAGAGAGTTCATCAGTTTGCCAGCACACAGGCTCTGATTCAACTCGCTTCCTCGTGTTGTAGTGCTGTCACAAACCACAGACACTGTGTCTGACCGGAGCCCAAACAACAGACAATCTGCTGCTGGAAAAACAAACTCCTCAAACTTTCTTCTCACTACACTGACTCTACTCTCTGCCTACTCTCTCAAACCAGAGAGAAAATCTTGATAAAAGAAGAAAAAATGTCTCAGTGAATCAGAGAGAACCACACCAGGGAGACAGGGGAGGATAAAAACGTCTCTACACAGCCGAGTCAGTGGTAAAGCCAAATGTGTGTGTGTGTGTGTGTGTCAGGTACATGTGCACGCATGGTGAAATGAACAGAAGTGTCAAGCTGCAGGGAACTGGAGCTTTAAAGCTTCAATATCTTTAATCCCTTCATTAGTCACTATACCTCTGACACTTCTGAAGACAACGCTGCTGCTGCTGCTGCCTACTCTTTTCCTCTGTCTGTGTGTTATTAAGTACCAGTTTGATTAATAGACCTTACAGAGTGAGATGTCCTCACTCTGAGCCAACTTCAAAGGGCAGTTTAAGGGTAAAGACTTGGTTTTGTGTTTATTTTATGAATGAGACTATCTTTGACCTTTGTGGAGAAATTTCTGAAAAAGGAAAAATGCATATATGTGTGTGTTGTCACCTTTGCAATGGTGCCCTCGTCCACCGTGTCAGCTCCTATCTCTTTGTTGACGTAGAGCAGGGCGTAGAGGTAGCCGGCCCGGCCGTAGAGCAGCTCGTCGGGCATCTCGGCGTCTGGACTCAGCACCGAGCGCTGCAGCTGGAGGAGTCTGATGGAAACATACAGGCTCCGTTCGTTCAATAAGTTTAAAAAAAAAAAGTTTTTTAACATTAAGAAGGCAACGCCTGTAGCAGTCACGTCCTTACTAAGCGTCCACTCACCTGGAGAGACACTCTTTGCTGTCGGCGGCGTTGCCGAGTTTGTGGTGGACCACGGCGCCCACCGCCAGCGGCCCCGCATCGCCGCACAGGAACGTCACCTTGCGGCCGTTCAGGATCCTCATGGCCCTCTTTGCGTAGTCCAGCGCCCTCTGCAGGTGGGAGGCCTCGTGGGACACCCGGTGCAGCTGCAGGTACAGCAAGGCGACGCCTGTAGCGAAGAGAGAGCACACAACCGTTGACTGGGGGATCGGTGCTAGCTGGTTTTTATGTGGTCGAAATGCTCCGAACCGTTGGTGAGCAAACTAGAACCGTTCACCGTTAGAGGAAAATGGCGAAATGACAGTGTTAAGGTGCCGGGGGTGACAGACCTGTCCAGCCGGTGTAAGTGGAGAAGTCATGAGGGTCGACGGTCTTCAGGCCCTCCTCCATCTGCTGGAGGAGATCTTTGATCTTACTCTCGACCTTCCCTTGGAACGACGCGCTCACCTGAGGGGGACCGGAGAGCAAAAGAGAAATGGGTCTGGACGTTTGCCCTTCACCTTGTGACGAAAGCGGCTTGAGATTGTCCGAGTCAGACTCCTTCACACCAACAGGAAAATGATTTCCATTATGTCCATTACGTACTGTAACACACAAGGGAAGCTTAATACTTTCAGAAAGAAGGTTACGACCCAAACATTAGGATTCATTTCAGGGGGACACGCTATGTTAATGAGGTAATTTTCCACAAGGCTCTATTTACCCTTTTACAGACTTAACAGCATAGGTCAGACAGTGCTTCAAAGGCTGGTGTGATCATGGATATGAAATTAATTAATTCTCTACAGGCCCTATTTACATTCCGCCTGCAGTCTGCATGAAAAGAAGCTTCCGGAATCACAGCAGCTACAGTGGTTTCACTGTGTTTCTCTGCAGCCAAATCCTCAAACTAATACCTGCGGGAGACAGGGAGTGTCCCAGGGAATACGAGGGGCCATTTGATGGGCTCAAGGCCAATTTTACTCCAATTCACTGGCCTGATAATTTAACAGGAACCACTTAGGAGTTTTCTTCTTCAGCTGTGCTCAAAGTCAGTAAGTGTTTAACAAGCTGGTGCCAATTCACATGCCATTTCTCCATTTAACTCTGAGCCAAACGGGCTGCGAGGTTGGGTTATCTAGACGCCTCCATCTAACAAATATAATCAATAGAGATTAATTTACATGAAACATAAGAAATTTGCTGTCAATGACTAAGCAATTGACCATCGGCTAAACCCCGCCCCTGAACAACACTTGTCCAATCATATCTTAGAAACTGTAACTCTCAAAGTTAGCGTTCAAAACAGTGTCATATCTGCTCCAATGTAAAATCCAAACATTTGCTTGTCCAGCTAATTAACTCATTACCACATTGTTCACTACTGTCGTTAGTTTGTTGGGATACAGGTTACACACACACACACAAAAAGTTAGAGATGTTGGCAACTCGTGTGCAAACATTTCCGGCGACTTCCCATGTTCTTGTTCAGACTCGTTCATGGTAGGGCTGCAACTAAGGTTATTTTCATTACCGATTAATCTGTCGATTATTTTCTCGATTAATCGATAAGTTGTTTGGTCCATAAAATCTCATATAATGGTGAAAGATGTCGACCATCACACACCAAAGATAATTTGGCTGACAATATATTCACATTTAAGAAGAATTATGACCAATTACTCGATTATGAAAATAGTTGGCGATTCGTTTATTAGTCGATTAATCGATTAACTGCTGCAGATCTAGTTCACATGCATGCACAATTAGCATGAACCTGTCAGTGGGCTCAGTTGACCCCAGACTGTCTCTACTGTAACTGTTAATACAGTCGTGTCAACATGAGTATTATACTTATTCATTAGGTATCACGTTTACAACACACAGAGACAAGTCTGGAGAAACTACGACACAGGTGCAGCTAGCTAGCTAGCTAGGCACAGAGCTAGCTAGCTAGCTGCTGTTAGCACGTCAACAAATGTCTTCTTTTCCTTTATTTTACAAAAGAAAACAAGAGCCTCTCACCTTCCCCTCCGCGTCGAACGGGTCGTTGTAGTCCACGTCCGCTCCGGAGTTGGACGTGACTCCCTGGTCCCAGTCGGTGAACGGGTTGGGGAAGGAGCGCTCCTCCATCTCCGCCTCCGTAGCCGAGATCAGCTTCAGGCGCTTGGACATGTTGTCTCCCATGGCTACGGCGGCTCGGCGGGGACAAAAAGCTCCTCACTGTAAACACTGTAGCGTGGGGGCGAATGGGAATAAGCAATCGCGCTTTTTAAATTCAAAATACACTCAAGTAACACGGATTAATAGTAGAATGAGTATTGTTGCAGGTTAAAATATCATACAGAAGTTATGTACAAAAGTACAGTTCATTTTGAACACATAATAGCTGATAGGACTTCACTGTAATGGCCATATTTTATGTTTCTCAATCAATAGCCTACTTCTTTCGCACGTTCACACTGTAAAAAAAGAAAACTTGAAACTGCTAGCTTTGATTCTTAAATAAAATTTTTGTAAACATATTACATTTACTTATTAAGTATTTGTTTCAACTAATTTCATTAAGTTTCATTTTTAAAGTTGCTTGATACTTGATTTATTGTTCGCAAATACACAAAACTGTAAAAAAAAAAAAAAAATGTTTAGTTTCAACCAAAGTGGAGCCAGGCAAGTTAGGAACAGGGTCTCCTGATCATATCTGCAGGGGTTTGTGTCCACATGCTGAACCACCTCTCCTCTGTCTCCAAGGGAAACGTGACGTCCGAAAGGTGAGTGAGTTGTTTGAATGTAGTGGAAAAAAATTCTGGCTCTGCAGAAATAAAACATTTGGTGCTGATGACGCTCAGGAGATAGAGCGGGTCAACCACTAAACAGAAGGGTTGGTGGTTCGATCCCGGGCTCCTTCAGTCCGAAAGACAAATTTCACGACTAGATATGGAACACGCTGGTTAAATCCCTGAAACCCTGGTGAGTGGCGACACTACAATTCCCAGTATTTACAACAGTATTTACTCAACACAAAGTTTTTTCTAATTTTGAAAGATAAATAATTTCTTCCAAAATAAGGACATTGGGTTTGCCTCATCATAATAATTTTAAAAAATTCAAATTTTTACAGTTTCCCTACACTTTTCATTTTTGCAGTGCATATGAGGCTAAAAAAATATTTGTCAGTACAGGTTTGTCATACTATTATTTCACCAGTACATGATTTTAATTGTGGTTCACATATCAGGCCAAAGACTGGGGCTAGTTAGGGCTAAGAAAAGAAAAAAGTTTGCCGCGCTGAAACTTTCAAGCAAATGAGGAAAATTGAAACATTAAAACAGACCACACGCACCATTATTACTTAAAGTTTAACACCTTAGGTAAAAAAAAACTTAAGATAATGAATGTCACCTTGGGTGTGCGAAGCTTTCAGGCCCAGACTATACATTGGATTTATTAAAATGTAAACAAAATATATATATATATATATAAATGCAAAACATGAGAAATTGAGGAATCTGTCAGCATCACCGTTGTTTTGGCGGCCAATAGAACCAAAGGTAAAAGGTACGGTGTGAACAGCAAAATGCAGATTGAACTATAGCTTCAATGAAAACAGAGATTCTCTGTTGCCACACTGCACTTGCTGCATGAAACAGACCTTGTACATGAAAAGATCTGAAATCACCGGAACGCTGCAGGTGATGACAGGTGGAGTCGGGCTTACCGATGCGAGGAGCAGGCTCCCGGTGGTCCCACGGTCTCTTCCGAGCTTGGCTGAGCCCGGTCGGTGGATGCGGCAGCCTCCAGCAGCAGCAGCAGCAGCAGCAGCGTCTCTCAGCATCCCAGTGTCCAGCCTCCTCCTCACCCCCACCTCCACCAGTTATTTCCTCCTCCCCGGTGAATGGAAAAAGTGGAAGCCGCAGTCAGAGCGCGCAGGCGGCACAGGCAGCCATGTGTCACCGCATCACCGTGGTGCTCTCCTCTCCCGTCCCTCCCTCCTCTGCAATCCTCCCAGCTTCCTCTCTGCCTCTGCCGAGCGCACCCAACCATCAGGGTGCTGCTGCTGCTGCTGCCTGCATGGCAAATCAGGAACCCCCCCCCCCCAGGCTGCAGGGGGTGTGTGTGCGAGCCCGGCCCTCCCCAACACAGAACCCGCGCCCGTGACAGCCAAGTACTACCCGTCCAGTCCGGGCAGCCGACTCCAAATGTGAACGGTGACAGATGGTGTTTGTGTGTGATGCCGTGCTGCTGGGATTAGACGATATAACAACCCCCCCCCCCCCCCCCCCTCCCCCCTTTCCTCCTTTTTTTCATCCCTTTCATGTCACTTTCTCCTCCTGCTTCACTATGCATCACTCTTCTTCTTTTTTCCTATCCTGCAATGCATACATTGATACATCGAATTCAAAGGATTTCATCGGTAGCTCCGCGCCAGTAATCATTTCCATGTGCACTTCACATTGCTGCTTCCCTGGCTCCCTTTCTTCTGGCCACTGCTGAAATTAATGAGATCAGAGTGCTAATGGCATTTGACTCAACTATTCCCCGAATCACAGTGTGTATCTGCAGAGCAGCATCAGTCTGACCCGGGATGCTGCTGCCTGTCTCTCTCTCTCTCTCTCTCTCATCTGGTCACCGGTCTCTGTCAGAGGAAATGGACGAGCTGTAAATGCATCTGCTGAACAAGTGGGACTTATCTACACGGGGCAGGGTCAGACGGATAAAGGATAAAAGCCTCCGAGGGGCTGGCTGATTATTGACCCCCTTTAAAATTAAAAGAGAAAACAGTGTTGCCCAAGCTGCCTTGACATTTGATTTCCTGTGAACGCGATTGTTATATTTCGAACCAGTCATGTAACCAGAATTACATGACTGGGAAACCATTGTGGTCACGGTGGAAAAAAAACAAATGTACGTTCTCGTCTGTTCGTGTGAAGACTCGAGTCTTAAAGAGCCTGTGTGGTACGCGCAATTTCATTAGAGCACG